>NW_028278552.1:0-86395 GCF_059751315.1 Micrasema longulum | reverse complement strand
CCCTGGAGGATATAAACCTATCCCATATGCCAGAATACCAGCTAAAACTTATGCCGGTGGTAAGTTAAACATTTTAAGAGACGTGAGATATCTTCATTATATAACTCAATCACTAACAACAATGATTATGTTATTAATCCTAAACAATGTATTAAAAATAATGTGTTTCGATGTAATTGTATTTGTTTAAGGTTTTGCTATGATTGCTGGTTTCATTGGGATTAGTTTCGGTTCTTGCTGTCTGTATGTATTGAACCACCGCAGAATAACTCGTGAAAAAATCGAAATGAGGTCTGCCATAATGGCAATCGCTCCTCTGCTTTTAGCTGAACGAGATAGAACCTTCCTAAAACAACTCATTAAGAACAGGGAAGAAGAAACAGAACTAATGAAGGACGTTGAAGGATGGGAGGTAATGAGATTTAAACTTTTATCTATTTTACTATTTATTCATTTAATGCATTGTAAGATCAGCATAAATACCATTGCAATAATCAATTTGATAAGCAGTTTCCACCTGTAGATTTTTACTTTGTTCGGAATTCAATCTCTAATCGATAATAGTTTTGTTGCTGACAGTTTTTCATAGGTTCACGATATCTCCTCCCACCATATAATTTCTTCAGTTTCACATAGACTCAAGCCATCTTTTCACTACCAATGTCTTCTGGACGGACAGCTATAAAGCTGTAATTTCCTAAATGAAAGACATGAAGTTAACAGCTACAGCCGGCATAACCGCAAATGTGTTATTAAGAATTCAGCCATTGAGGTTAACTTTTAGGTACTACATACGTACTTATATCAAATAAAATTATCAAGTCTAAAAATTAAAGCCAATGCCTGGGAACATAATTCCATTGCAATATTTACTAACAAAAAGTAAATCTAAAGTGTCATCTGATGGTAACACATGATTTAAGCCACATTACTATTTATCGTGCATAGTTTCTTCCATTTTGATATCTATATTTTTCCACAACTTGTTTGATTTTATTGAAAACGAGGAGGTTTAAGGTTTTAACGTGGTGTAATGGCTAAGACATTTGGTGCACAGGAGGTTTCGGGTTTGATTCCCATTGAGAATACAAAAATTTGATGTGATTTTTTTCAAGCTTGGGTGTTCTGTGCTGTAATTCGCCACTGTAATTAGGCCTCCTGGCCTGTTGTGGTGCAAAAAAAATAATAATTGTACTACTTAACTATGTCAAAACTTACATTGAAACTTGCTTTATTCCAATGCCACTTAATTGTATTCAATGTCCGGGCGGATGTAGAACTGGAATTATTTTCAATTTTATGGCTATTATTGGGTAAAAATGAAATTGACCAGACCACTGAGGCATATTCAAGAAGAGGGCGAACAGTTGAGCAATAAAGAGTTTTGATTGTACGGACATTAGTAAAATCAGAGGATATTCTGTTAATGAGCCAAGTAATGACACGTGTCATTTAAAGATATTATTTTCAAATTTTTTCGCTTACATGAATGATCTAAAACTTTAATTCTTATTATCTCGGAATGGCATTTTTTGAGTTGTTATTTGAGTCTTACATTGGGTGTGACATGTTTAACATTTTATGTCATTCAACTTTATTAGTGAAAATTCTTGAAGGAAATTTATTGTAATTTATTATCGAAATAAAAGACAAGCGATACTTAAATCCACAAATTTTAAATAACCAGTATATGGTTTCATCGTATTTGCAACATCTTCGAAACTGGTGTCTTTATTATGAAATTCAATATATTATATTAATAAAAAAGATAGAAAATTTAAAATTATTTAATAAAAATAATAGTTTATTAACAAAATTATGATTTCTTTATCTAGTACATTTGTTATGGTAATAGATATCTCTCCACGGTCAGCGTGTCGAAGGCAAAATTTCAACAAAAGTCAACAGATGGAAAAAAATGTTTTCCCTCTCTGTTGCAACAAATTTAGCCTGTCTGCAAACATTTGGACACACTCAAAACATTGTTGAATTAACTAACTGGTAAAAGAAGTATAAAAATTGGGAAATTGTTTTCAGGCATTGCCTGGTAGGTGAATTGGTTCAACCGGATGTATCTCACCTGCGTGATAAAGGTTTCAGCTCTTTTACTTCAACCGAATGGTGAATGTTACACAGTATGTAAAGTGGCCCCTTAAATCAGCCAATGACAGGTCATAAGTCATGGAAATGCCTAGACCTCCATATTCCCTTCTCAAAAATGTTTTTCCTCTCTGTTGCAACAAAATTAAAAACTTGACTTTTTACTAGTGAATTAAGTATACAATTTTACAATATTAAATATCCTTTTCCATTATTTTTTTTATGAAATGTATTTTGACAAATTTTCTTACCTCTCTGAGTCCAGTAATCAATTTTTATGAAATGTCTTAAATTAGATCTGGGTCATGATTTTACAATGTTCAGGCAATAAATAGTTTCTCTTAGTCTTTCTTTTCTAAAAAAAACTGGCATCCTGAGGAGGGGAGGGCAAGGTTAACACGTTTACACTGTTAGAACTAAAATGAACCTTTTTTTCTTTTTTTTTTTTTATTCTTGAGTTTACCTTTTCTTTTATTTCTTTCTTATCTTATTTACATTTTTAGATCTTAATTTTAATAGGTAATTTGAATTTTTTAGTTATTTTTTTTTTCTGTAGATATGAATTGAAATTTTATTGGTATCTTTGGGATTTTTTTTGGGATCCAAAAACCTGAAATTTTTTCCCCCGAATTCAAAGTTTGTGGTAGACCCCGTGAACCATCTTCTAGTTTGATTCCCGGTAATGTGGGAGTGTTCCTTTTGTGATTTAGAGGAATAGCTAACTTTTACAAACAAGGTTCTATGAATTCACAACTGCCTTATATCTAAAATCCTGGATTCCATAAACAACTCAACGCTAGGGTACTGGAAGGGTTTTTTATTTTAATATTTTTATGATCGATTTTTGAACAGACTGGACAGGTTTTAAAATTGATTTATTAGTGCTTCCCTACTCTATTACGCCATAAGTTATAATCGAGTTACATAAAATATAATATTGTAAGTTTAATTAGGGATAAGATGTTACGATCGGAAGATATGGGAAAGTTTTCTCATTTTTTGTGTTATGAATTCTGTGTTCTGTCCAAATAGTAATTGAATTAAATTATTGTTGTCTAAAGGTACTTTTTACAAAATGTTCCAAAGTTAATATTATAATGTTATTTCAATGAGTTTTTATATGCATATTGTGACTCAAGTTCTTGATTATTCCATCCCAGTGAACCTAGTGGCTGCCAATTAGGATGACTGAAAAATTATCCCAAATTTATGGATTTAAATCCCTTATCTTTTATTTATATAATAAACATTTTATGACTGTATATCATATTTTTACATTCCTACGACACAAGTGTCAGGTGAATAGTTGCTAACTCAATCCACAAACTGCTTTCTAATATCTCAACGTATTTTTATTTCAGGTCGGCACATGGTACGGTGAACCAATCTACAGGACATTGCCGCCTGACACATTCTTTAATCCTTATTTCTACGAATTCTACGCACACGCTGATGAAAAAACAGTTAAACACCGTGTTGAAATGAAGTTCTGGACATAGATGATACATTTTATTCTTTATTTTGCTAAAGGGTAAACCATTTTTATTAGAAAATATAAAAAGCCGTTAACGCTTGTAAAATACTAACCAACTGCAGAGTTATGTGAATATCCACCTAAATAAATTATGTTTAAAATAAAATTGTTTTATTTACGAGATTTGGAAGAAACATTTGCATTTTTACTGAAACGTTTCAATTTGGTCACCATTTTCAATAAGTCGTTAATTGGAAGAAAGTAATAAATATGGATGTTCAAACATGCAGTGTGTAAAGTGATCACTTAACCAGTCAATGACGGGTAATTAACCCTGCAAATACCATGTATCTTAAAAATTTATCGATATAAATAACCGTATCAGAAAATTGGAATCAAGCTGTGGTGGTAGTAGTATGTAGTTCAGGGAGCAGACCTCTGACCTCTGGATCCTGTAACACTACCATAACCCATTAAAATGATGTATCTACAAATAAGGTTCCATGCTTACAATATGTATATGTGTATGCCCAAGAGACTTACAGCATTTTTCATGTACATGATTCTGACAAAAAAAATATTAAAGCAAGCAACCTATACTTTATTTTGTATGGGAGCCAACAGAACCATAGACAAAAAATAAAGTAAATGAAAGATCTACTAAATTATTTGTTCATTTATTTAAGTAGTTATCTTGATTATAGTATTAAAAACACCCATAACTTATTATCTATGGAACGGTACAGAATATTCGGTAATAGATTAATGACATTACCTATATTATGTTTTGAAGTTGCTATCAAACGTGATCTTTGAATTAAAAGTAGTATTATTATCGCACACTTATTACTAAAATAATCTGAAACTATTTTTTCTCCTAAGTTCACTAAATTCCTATTTAAATTCGGCATTACATACATACTGTATAAATTGAATAAAATGTTGCAACCATAGAATTAAGAAGAGTCCAGAAGGAGCTTAGAATCATATTTTTAATACATCCGAATGTGTAATAATTCCCCCACTATGCCCTACTTTCGCCGCGCGTATTTGTGAGGTCGTAGCGTAATGTTGCTTGATGGGGAAAAAAAAACATAACACAAATGTAAGGTAAAAAAAAAGCAATCTGTTAATTTCTCCAAAACTTTATTGTGCACGCGGAAATATTGATTGACACAACAGAGTAGATAAGTAAGGGGTCATTTAATAAGAGTAATTATTGAATTAATGAACTTTAAACATAAAATATAAAACAAATTTTATTTTACATAAAACGTATATTTTTATATCATGTTAAATAATATTTGATGATTTAAAGATAATGATCGTTCAAATATCTCCGACGGCGTTATTTAATCCGAGGTCTAATTTTCATAAGATGAGCAAACCAGGGTAAAAAAATCTACCCTGGCAACACTAACGAAATGTTCATTTTGTTTCTTCGACAATCTGACAGATGGAAAAATAATAAAATTTGTAAGTAATGCATTTGTTACATACACATTCATTTGATAATTACACATGAAATGTGATTGCATCCTGTTTCTTTAAGATCCTAGCAGTATTTCTACACTTTAAAAAGACTCAACACGGCATAGTTGAATTCAAATCAGGAGTTGCGTACTGAGCGACGTCTACAAAGAAACTAATGGGTCAAAACGTAAACCTACTCATTTATGAGTAGTTGAGTCGCCTTCGCGGTTTCTGGACTATTCTTAATTCTATGGTTGCAACCTATAGATAAGGAAAACTCAAAAATATGTATGTAGATATTTCCTTATATAAATAGCAATAACAAATACATAAAATGAATTAAAAAACAAAACAAATAAAAAGAAAAGTTTTAAACAATTATACGCAAAATATTTTTGGTACTTAAAACATGTTTGTAGTTTTGCAACTTATATTATAAATACTGTCATGTTAATTTTTTTTTTAAGATTAAATGACGTTACTATAATATATTGATATTTCTATAATATTCTACAAAATTGAAAATAATGATTTACTAAAATTAGTGTATGTTTTTGCGGGTGGTATTTAAAAAAATCTGTGGCTGCTCTGGATATTTACATTAATGAAAAAACAATATGGCATTTTTTATTCCTGTTCGGCAAAAATGTATGAAAATAGCACCGGTATTCCCAATACAACACATAAGGAGCATAACAGATAATTATCCCAATGTATTTTAAAGAAGGAAACGTTTAGACAGTCATTTTTTCTTGTTTGTTTCTTGTAAGAAGCCATCTTGGTTATGCGTGCACGGTACATATGTCTCATCATGGCGTATAATCCGGGCAACAGAAGGAGGAGTAAGTAAATTCTCATGCATGTCGGCGTGTGGAAGGCAAAATTCCAACTATTTGGTAAAGACACTGTGAATCTCTTCGTCTCCTCGAAGTATGGAATGTTGCGAAGAACCACGACTCCTTCGCATAATACTCCCAGGGGATAAAGGGGGATCCAGATTGTGTATCGAAGCCAAGTCAAAAGAAAGAAGTCTTTCTTATACAGCTGAGATATATAATATGGATACCTAAAAATAAAAACAACTCTTTATATTGTTCACTTGCGGCATTAACTATAGTTATTATAGGTATTATTACGGACGTCAACTACAAAAAGCGGCCTTTCTTGGAACTGCCACCGCGCCAAAATATGCAGTTAGCATTAGAGACCTCGCTTTGTGTTAGAAATGTGCTGCCCCTCAATAAAGACTAATATTTGTTGCTAACTGGGGTGGCCTTACCCATACCGAGGCATTTAGAATAAATATTTCGTTTTTAATAAATTAGTTTTATTGAATTGCATTGTTTCACGCTGCACTGCCGCTGCTAGAATAATGAGGTAGCTGGAGGGGGAAGCGTCTATATACGTGGAGGGAGTGAGACAGCTAAAGCAGGCAGGCGGGCTCTATCGCTCTCTCCGCATGGTATAAGACGGCCTAAGCTCTCGCGGCGTAGTTGAATGGTGGAACATGCAGCGCTTACGGTATAAGAAGTGTAATTTAAAAAATAAACAATCCTGATATTAGGCTATTTCTCCTCTCTACTCTACCCCTTGACCTGGCTTTCTACTCGACTACACTTCACTTCGCTTGAGACCTTTGCTTCACCCTGGACTTTGAACCACGGCGATTGAACCCTTCAACGTGAAGTAATAGGCTCTTCTGAGGACATCTACGGCCTTGACGAGACGCAACTGGGTCACCTAGCCTCCCGTCACAACACGACCCCGGTAGCACGTTAGCTATAGGTATTATCAATACATATATCGTCATTATACTGATAAAACCCTCTAAATGCATTATTGACTATACTGAGAAAAATCTTTTTGACATTTAGGTATGGAGAAAAATATATTTAAAAAATAAAGTTCTGTCAAGATTAGGAAAGTTTCTGTTTGTAAAGACCATTAGTTTTCCCCTTCTGATTCTATAAAAACCTCAATAATCACTGAACAAACTCAACCTTTGTTTAAAATAAATTGATAAAAAAATTGTATTGTTAAAAAAGAGGCTAAATATTACAAATGTGCTAAAATTTACCTGACGATTTCCACAGCACTCCAGACAAAGAACAAATAGAAAACAACCGGCTTAATCTGCATTCGTGGTTCAGATTCAATCATCGCAAATAAAATTAGCGCTCTTCCAGTCACTTGAATAAAGGGTTGAACAACACCCCCCTGAAAATTGAACCAACATTATAAATTATTTGAGGTTGGACCTCAAGTTTTCAATATTGTGAAAGATGTGATGATAAATAATATTTAACAATACATCCCCAATGCTTTTTGTACCTTAAGGATAGCCTGCGCTCATTCTGCAGTACTTGTTCCTACAGTTAACAGTTTACCACAAATAGTTATGTGTATTAATGTTATACCAATATAATTAACTGGAATTTATATTTATTTTATATTAAATTTATTCTTCTTTTTACTGATAACTCAAATATTAAACAGAAACAAAACTTTTGAGTAAGATATATTTCCTCAACCCACTTGATCAATCAAGTCAAAACAGCAATAGGCAATTTGGTGGACAAACTCAAATGCAGACTTGCCGAGAGTATTTATTTTTTTATACGCCCAGTGGACATTTTTACAAGGACAGTAGATAAAAAAATAGACAATATTAAATATACATATATCATAATAATTACAAGTATATAAACAAAATCACCAGATACATTAAGAGAGAGAACAAAATTGGACTAGGTGGGAATGGAAGAGGAAGAGAGATGGTTAGAGAATTTGAGAATTTGATTTAGTGATTGCATGAAAGAAGACAACTCGTTATCAAAGAAATCAAGACTAGGATTTGTTGGCAGACCTAAAAATTCTGGGCAAGGCGGAGTAAAAATCATAATTTGTTATATGGTTTTCAGTATGAAAAAGTAAATTTTGTCGTAAGTTTCTTGTTGGGATTTTTAATTTTATTGATATGAGTAGTCCAGGTGCATCAAAGAGTTAATTGAGGATTTTTAATAGGACTAAAAGATCGGATTTATTTCGACAATGTTGCAGAGAGAATACTTTTTCAGATTAAATCATGTATATTAAGGCTGTAGTCGGTAAGTTGAATCGTACGGTTTGCCGCCGAATGCGTAAAATATACCGCTTCAAGACAAAGCAATCAAAAAAAATATCCTGTTACATTGTATGTTCGTCAATTTTTACGTACTCTTCATACTTTGTTTGACAAAATGAGAAAGACAGAGATAGATAGAGTTTTTGCGTGATTATTTAATAGGTAAAATCTATAAATAGCACTCCTGACTAGCGTACTGCAGAGATAATGTAGAATTGTACAACTATCGGATAATCTGTGACATATGTTGATTTCTGGCTTCTGGGTAATTATGGATATTTGTATTTTCGAAGTTGACAGATAACACTGTTATGTTTTAATGAAAATGCACCATGTCACTAAAGTGAATGCCAAAAAAATAATGCACTTCATAATATTGTTTTCAAGAGAAAAATTATTTGATCTCATCAAATTACGTAAGTAAAAACATTTTTTGACAGTATGACATTTTATAATATTTTTCCTTTAAACTGATAAGTTTTTTGAATTTGCACTTGATCATGTATTTCGTAATAAAATTGGAAAAATATGGTAGATAAATTCTAAAAAATTAACAACATATAATGATAAAAGACTCGGCCAAATACCTAAAAATATTTTTATAGGTTAAGAATGTATTGTGTATATTATTTTAATTGATTTTATTTTCTTAGTTACTATTTAAGTTCAAAACCATGATAACTATCAATTAAGGTAAGCATTGCATTTAATCTACGTAAAATTTATAAATACATTTCATTCCAGGTGCAACAGACAAAAGAATAATGCAAAAGAATAAAGTCAAAAGGGTGCCTACCAACTTTTACACTAAAAACCTATAAAAGCACATTTAATCACCTATCTAAGAGTTGTGTATCAAGTTCTATATAGTAAAGCATGTATTCCACTCAGAAAATACTAAAAGGATGTCTACATAATCTTACATGAAAAAAACTAAAACGGTAATTCAAGCATTTTAAGAGTTTTGTGCATAGAGTGGAAACCTTGTATTGACAAAATACTGTAAGCGATTATTTTAATATGCATTGAGAAAATATAAATATGCTAAATTACTTACATAATAGTTTTATTTCTATTTTTACACCTATGTGAGAGTGACGTAAAATATTTTAAAAATATATACAAGTGTTTTAAACCTTTTCGAAGTAAATAGAATTTTGGATAGATCATCATCCCTATCACCTATTGGTGCATAAGGCATTGCATTTGAAAACAAAATACAGCGTATTTAATAATATATAACATGAAGGTAAGATGATCAATCCTGCAGTCCCGTGCCAGTCCAAGGAGAATTAAATATTGCAACGTAAAAACACATAAAAAAAATATTTCACTTAACCCTGCCAGAAATTGATCGTGGGACCGCTTGTAAGTAAAAATAAACAAATTGTGGAGGAAAATTTCATTTTTATTGAAAAAATACTAAGGTGCAAATGGTTCAAAAATATATATTATTGGGAAGAACCAGTAAAGAATCCCAATATTTTTGATAACAATAGATCGCTAGTTATTTTATGAAAAATACATTGTGAAAAAGAACTAAGAATATATTTCATGTTACAATGGTCTTGATTTAGGGGGGACAGGTTCAATCAAAGTTGTGTATCTGGAAACAGAAATTAAAAAAATAATAAAAGCAACATCTACATAAATTTAAAAAAAAAAAACCATTATAGTTGAAAGAGGGCGGAATTTCTAAGCTGATTTAGGTAAATATTTTTCTGAAACTGGTGAGTATAATTTAACTTTTACTGGTTGATGGGATGTTTTCGTTAAACAGCTTTTTTTAACAATTTATGACTTTATTGGGGGCAACTTTTTTGTTTTCGATAGCCTCGAGAACATTTGGTGGATCTCTGATAGGCATGGATCGTGTAACTCGGGGGTCAACAAGCTCTGGAAGCAAACAGTTTAAATAAAAAGATTTTAATTTTATGTTGGGCTCCGGTCCACACTCCAAAAAGACATATATTTTTTTTAGTAATATGCAACTGTCCTTGAACTTGGTAATACCAATCGTGATTCTGATTTACATAATACTCGGTATGGTTTCTATTTCTTTTCCAAAACTTAATTTTACCACTGTCGATGGCGGTTTCAACAGTCATAGTCATATTAGAAGCAGACGATGGACATTTTATTTCTATAATGATACCGCCATGATCCGTACTAATGTTATCTGGTGTGGCGCCTAGAAAACAATATTCACTATCAATAAACAGCCCACACTTCTGAAATTTGATATTTTCTTGAAGGCTTAATTGGTTTAATGCGGTCAGTTCATAATCCTGACCATATTTAATAGAAAAAATATTACTTAGCGATTTACTATATGGCATACTTTTAACTAACCCTGAACAACTAATTCCTATTCTTCTTTTACAAACTTTACCAAACCATGACGCAGTGAGTAAATTTCTACACTTTTCTAACCATTCCCCGCTATCTGATTGTAAAACCGTTCTTCTTTCTATCAAATTTCTTTCAGAATGATCGCCGATTCCATACCACTTGAAGATCCTGAGTAATTTTTAAAACATTCATGTTTTGGTGCCTCAATATTCTTATTAGTTGCTCTAGCACAAATCACACAGTATTTATTATAAACACCCATATATAGAACTTTCCCCGTACGAAACCCTACTATAGAAGCTGCGCCCGAGTTAGACGAGTAGTTGGTTTTGTATGATCTCTTAGACCAACACCCGTCAGCCACAACAGTTATCATTGGTTTACCATTTTCATCAATTTCACCATTCGCAGTAGCCAGTTGTCCCTCTTCTTTCGTTGCCTCCTCCATAACTTTTAGTTTCGCAGTATCCCACCATTCACACACTTTCTTATTGATCTTCAAATACTTCCATTTACTCATGCAAGGAATTCCAACAGCAGCAGTCAACTCTTGCAAACCACTATATCCAGAACCGATACTCGATATTCCAGACACAAACGATTCATTTAAACTCATTTCATTCGATCTGTCCTTGCAACAATTTACAGAAAAACATAATCCACACATATTACATTTTAAATTTAATATAGAATTAAAGCCATGCAACTTTTCATCCACAATCACCATATTCGTTCCTTTGCAATCAAACATGGAAGAATGAGAAAATATTTCCTGGATTTTAGTGAAAAATTCCTGGATGTCCACAACTCTCCTGCCTTCCAACTTAAAGGGGTGTAATGGCTGTGCTAGCAGTTCTGGAACTAGCTGTTGCGCCTGAAATAATACAGATTAATTAATAATCATAATCCAATTTAGATTTCATTAGCTATTTTAATGTAAATACTTAAAATATTCCTACTTCGATATGAATACTAACCTGACAACCGTCATCTTCTAGAATATCAGTTGAAAGATATTTCGCTGGAACACCCTAAAACATTTCAATTTGCATATTACTCAAAAGGCAAATATAACCCTACTTATTGATAGTCAATATTTAGAAAATAAGGGTTATAATAATTATTATTTGTACTTTTTTATTGTGAATGCAGACAATTGGTAGAATTCTTTGTACTTTATTACTTAATTAATTATTGTACTTTATTTTTTTAAATATATAAGAGCGTATACTGTGACGCGTTTCGTCTTGTTAGGACATTTTCAAACGACGGAATGCGTCACAATATAAACTCTGGTCTTTTTAAACAAATAAAGTAAAATAAAAATTCAATAAACGTGTTTTATTTAGGGATACATTACCAAATTCAAACTTATTTGTACATTTAGTATTGTTTTGTAAAATGTTGTAGGAATTTTATTTATCTAAGTAAATAAGACAATAACTTACAGTGTATTCTCCACAGGCCTTAGTTAATTTGAGCTTTTTTGAATCCTAAAATAAGCAAATAATAAACTGTTACATTTATTTGTAATGGTGATACAATGATTTATGTAAATCAAATGTCTGTCCTTTGTATTCTAAATTTTAATACTAATAAATTAATCAAATCCAACTTACATTGCATTTCTCCTTTGGAAATTGGGATTGATTTAGTTTTCGTTTGGTTTTTTCGTTGGTTTTTTCGGAATTGTTATGATAAAATCGGTCACTAAATATTCCAAATTTATGGATTAAAGTATCACTCGTCTTTGATTTCTATAATAAAGTAATTCTGATTGATAGAAAATATTATTAGTCTGAGGCCGGCTAAGCAAAACGTCAAACCATCACAATGAAGTTGGCTGCGTTCGCGACATTGTAATAATTATATGGCTGTTTAGTGTACACTTTGTACATAGTACCTACCGAGTGCTGGTATGTCCTAGATAAATGTGCAATTTGACCGTTTTTGTGTACGAGTAAAATGACGCCGTTAATTGTTATTTGAATATGACGTGAAATTACATTTTTGAATGATTTATCAAATTCGAACAAACTATTCATTCAAAAAATAACTTGGTTTTGATCCTGGTTTAAATTGTGTTAGAAGGAACACAAAAATAATATGTTTCGAACTAAATTTTGTTTTGAAAAAGGCATTAAAATTTTGAGCACAGAAAACACGTCCGTCTGCGGCCGCTCTGAGGGCCGATCTGAATGTAATAAAAACCCAAATAAGACATTGTTTAAAATTGAATATTACAACTAGAATTATCGTATTGAAAAAAAATAAAAAAATACAGTTCTATAAAAAAAGGTTTTAACTAAACTATTTCAATATTTTAAAATTTTTTATGGTGTTACTGATTGCATAATTTTACGTAGAAATAAAGGAAAAATTTATGTGATTTAAAATGCTTATATTTCTTTTCAAAAACAAAAAAATAAGATTCTGCCGCGGCCATCTCCTTTTTAAATTTATTATCTTCAAATCATTATTAAAAATTTAAGTTCAATACTTAGTCTTTATTGAGATCCCAGATTAATAAGCTTAGTCTAAATTTTGAAATTGCGTAATCTGCCGGTCTGAAAGTAATTATATATAAATAAAAAAATAAATTTAAAAAAAATACAGTTCTATAAAAAAAGGATTTAACTAAACTATTTCAATATTTTTAAATTTTTTATGGTATTACTGATTGCATAATTTACGTAGAAATAAAGGAAAATTTTACAAAAATTTATGTGCTTTAAAATGCTTATATTTCTTTTCAAAAACAAAAAAATAAAATTCTGCCGCGGCCATCTCCTTTTTAAATTTATTATCTTTAAATCATTTAAAGAAAAATCAGTTCAATACTTAGTCTTTATTGAGATCCCAGATTAATAAGCTTAGTCTAAATTTGAAATGGCGTAATCTGCCGGTCTAAAAGTAATTATATTTTAGTTATATGAAACTTTGAAGTACATTTTTTGATAGAAATACCTATAAAAAGTATTGTTTTTATCTCATACATAATTTTTAATTTTTTTTATTGCGCGATTTTTGACAAACATTCGTTTTAAAATGGCAAAATCGTATGATTTCCTAATTTTGCGTTCGTTTTACCAGACTACAGCCTTAATGCAACTAAGAAAGTTTTACAAAATATAAATTCACAAATAAATAACTTGATGTAAACAATATAATATATCACACTAAAAATATATCAATAACAGAGTAATTAACATATTTTCATGGGGTGAGCAAGCAACATTCATCTTATCTTTATGCAAATCCGTTAGAGTTGAGTAAAACAAATCTTTACTGACCCTAGTATATCCAAATAAGGGATGCAGAACTTCTAGGAACTGGAGCAACTGTAAGAACTTCATGGCACTCCCGACATATTCGTAAGTGCTTTCCATTGATTCAAGTCCAAACTTGGAATACCGGACTCCCATCACACAGAGAATGTAGGTAAATCCAACGAATTGGAACATGTTGTAGAAGATGAGGTAAACCTTTTTAATGTCCTCTAAAAAACAGAGATCAGAACATTTCATCCAGCATTTTAAAAAAGGAAAACTGAACCATAATGGAGTAACATCGGCGGCCCCGTGGTGTAATGGCTAAGTCGTTTTGCTCACACATGAAGTGTTTCAGGTTTAAGCGGGAGCTGATCCAATCTTTATATACATGAAAATATGTCAGTTATGATAAAAACCAGACACTAGTAAATGTTGAGAAGTAATCAAAGCTTACAAGTGTTAAATTTATGAATTATTATAAAACTATTTTATTTATGTCAATATTGATTTGAGAGACTTTTTACCACTTATTTTGAAATTTAACGATGTTTTTTTTTTTTTCATTTTAAATTATGTTCCGAAAGTTTCTTAAAATTTTGTTGAGGACAATTACAACAGGGTACACTGTGGAATGAATAAAATCTCATTTAAATTACAGCACAGTAGGGTGGTTTTTTAAAAATTGATAAATTATTTCACCTTTTCTGTATCCCATTTCTTCTTTGTGTAATTTGTCGTACATGCCTGGATAATCATTCATTATATCCCTTCGTTCTTCTTCACTGTCTCCTTCTTCAGATTTCCATCTATCGAAATCAATCTGCAAACAAATGTCAAATTACGTATGAGTAACCAAAACGCACCTCTTTAGTACTACAATAAATCAATTAGCATAGTTGGTATAGGTAAACTGAAATATTTTACTGTAAAAACAGACAAATATTACAAAATTTATTTTAAGAGAATTACCCTTTCAGGAATACCAGTCAGGAATTGAAACTGAGACTTTAAGCATGGTAGTAAAACACACTAAAATAAATTAAATTTGGGCTTAGACAAGTTGGCAGTTAGTGAAAATAAAAATGAAGACATTTGCGCCATTTTTATGTTCAGAGTTGAGTTGTTTAGGCTGACAGCCAAAGGACATTTTTTTTCATTGCCAAGTTTGAATTCTTTTTTTGATAATATTACTTAATTACTTTTCAAATAAATTGCAAACAAAATTATAAAAACACTGTTTCGCATTGTTAATGCACATTAAATTAACTTTAAGCCAAGGATAAAAACGGTCATATTTTAAAATACCTAATAAGTATAATATTATTATGTAATAAAGTAGATACTTACTGTGACATTAAGTTACAGAATTTATTAGTTTATATATGTCGTAAAATTAACTCGCTACAAAATCAATTATTTACATATATAATACTTTTTCATGTTAAAAAAGGTTACCTTAAAAATATTTTGATATAAAGAATGAGAAGTCTAGAATTAACACTCTTTTGAAAGAGAAGAAAATTGTAATAAACATATAATAGATACTATTTTAAGTAAAGCAGTTGACCTTCTAAAAGTTGTTCTATTTTTCAATAATGCATAATATTGCTAGCCCAAAGCAACAGCGAGATAAACCCAAAATTTCCGATTGTGAGATACACACGCAGATAATTTAATAAATTAAATCAATGAACATTTTAAAATAATAAAATATTGAAGTTAGATAGTTAAACTATGTGAAAAAAGAGTCAGACCCTTTGCACACCTCAAAATCCGATTATCTCGGAACATGTTCTTCAGAGATATCTCACTGTTGCTTTGGGCTAGGGAAATAAAGATGTAAATAATCCTTTCAAGGAAAACCAAGTGTATTATAAGGTTTTACCTTATTTTTTTACAAATAACAACAGAAAAATTTAATTAATATGCAAATTTTTCAGAATGACACATGCTAATAATTTTTTAGAAATAATAATCTGCGAAAGTTGCGCATCAGAATTATTTGTAGAGATAAAGTAGCACACATATTTATTAAGTGGATATAAATGTTGAAATTCAATGTGACAGAAAACATTTTTCAGAAGGTGATATGAAAGTCGAGGCATTTACAGGGCTTACGTCCTGTCATTGGCTGGCTTAAGTGACCACTTTACACGCTGTAACATTCACCACTCTGCCTATGTTTAAATATCCACATTTCTTCAACTCTTCCATCTGTTGACTTTTTTAAAGTAAAAAAAATTTTCAAAAAATGTTTATTTTATTTTATTTATTCATATTTTTCGCTTACAAACTATAATTAATAATAAAAATAATGTGACCTCACTGGGGTTTCCTGTGCCGAGGACACTTAACCATTTTAGTTTTTTGAAATTACATTTGAGAATAAACAAAGAAGACTAATTGAAAAAATAAACATAATTAGCAAATATTCAAACAGTTTAAAAACAAGGTATTTATGTACATCTATATTATTTATATTACAAAACACACAATTAAAATAAAAAAAACCTAACATAAGCTATACAGTTGTGGAGCAGTTGATTCAGTTGTTTGTTCTTAATGTTAATCTCTACATTTTATGCTTAAATGTATTCCTGATTTTTTTTTAATTTCTTACGCTACAAAAGTAATAAAGTAAAAAAAAAACGAAATGTGTTTTAACTAATTAAAGAAAGGTTATTCATGCGATTTAAGTACAGTTTTTAATGTTAAGTCGGATCGGGTTGTGGTCCCGTGGCTAGTGTTGCGTACTCACAGATCAGAGGTTGTAGGTTCGAACCTCACTCTACCCCAACTTGATTTCTAATTTCTAATAGTGAGTTATTATAATGTGTCTGTGTCAACTAATGTCTCGTCCCATCTCAACACAGGACTTTTAGTCCCATGGAGTTGGGACTTATGTCTCAAATAATGTACAATAAACTTATGTATGTAAATAAATAAATAAATTTACAACTCGTCGAGAATGCCCCCTAAATTAAAATATTTAGGGAAATAATAAGAATGTAAATATTTATTTATAAAAAAAGAAATGAAATAAAAAAGTCATAGATATGTTTCACTATTCGAAGAAATTGTGCTTATTATGAATTAGATTTCTCAAGATTATGTAGATACTGTCTTCCTAACTAATTATGTGAAATCTGTTTTAGGCAGACATTTTGTAAGATGTAATCGATTCACAAAACATAAACACTCGCAGTAATAATTATTGACAAATTATATTTAAGTGAGTTGATATTTACCTTAAGCCAACCTGGTTTTTGGGGTTGAGCAATAAGTCTAGGCCACCAAGCAGGTTTAATCTTTCTCAATAACACTTCAACTTTTGAATCAACCACTTTGCAAGATGGCACAGTCGAGTCCTAAAAATACATATATAAGCATTCACAGTTCACATTATGGAAATGATAATGTAATCTTGCTAATCTTAAGTAAAATTACAATACAAGTCAAAGTACAGCCAGATAGGCAGTAATTAATTAAATTTTCAAATACTTACAGATTCAACTTGGGAATACAATTTCAAATTGAAAGCATAATCTCTTAATCCATGGGCTCCTACTCCTTTAGCTGAAAAACGATATTCATCTTCCAGAGTTTTGGAAACGTGATCCTTTACATCTTTCAAATCAATTTTAAGCGTAACCACATCTGCCGTCTGTGCCCAGTAAATAATAGGCGTCAAACTCCCCATATCGGCTGAATTTCGACTGAGACCTGCAAAAGCCGGACTTCGATTTCTAGAAATATCTGTAAGGCATCTATCTATATAATGTAATGGTAAGGAAAATATACCTGTTTAATAAATCAATACTAAATATTTCATAATAAACTTGTGAAAAAACAGTGTTAACTACTGACTACGTCTTCGACGCAGCCCAATGTCACTTTTATTGATAAAATTAGCTTAAAATGTAGAAAAACAAATCGACCGGCTATGTCAAAGGTATTGTATCACCGACTATCAAATCGAATCCATATCAATCTTATCTGTCAAAAATATATATGCACAAGCAACACCATTTATAGTAGGTATAGGTAATTTGTGTATATTTTTTTGTAGGTAAGTGAAGTATTTTTTTATTTTTTTTAAGGTCGTATAATAGGATGTATTACTTTTATTACCTATGCATAATATTATAAATAATATTTTTTAATATATTTTGCATTATTATATTTATTTATTTGTTTGTGATGTTGGTGTTTCCAGCCTAGAAATGACGCACCTACTTATTTGACACGCAGCGAACTGGTAGAAGCGTAAGATTAATATTCTTACCAATCTCACCACGTAAAAAATAATCGAGATTATGCGGAAATTGGTGTAGCAGTGTAATGTGTATTATGCATTAAGTACAGATAATGATTATAAGAAGAATGAATAGCTACTCTGTAGAGTACAGATATTTTCAATCTGTAATATTATATAAATATGTAATATTGTTTATGCATGCCAAAAATAAGTGTTAATATTTTCTGTTGAAGTAATTATGTAAAGATTGTTAATTTATACGTACTTTTGAATAAAAAAACTAAGTAGGGACACTCCATTCAAATGTTTATTGCCCTCGGCTTTATTATGTGTAAAAATAAAAGTTTTCAAATAAATCATTAAAGTGTGCCTGCAAAATACAAATGAAATTGGTGTATGTTTGCTTTTGGATATTAAAGATTATCGTAATTACCTCTCCATACCTGATGGTGCATAAGGTACTACATTGGTACACCAATCGCGGTGTATCCCGATCATTTTGTTACATGACGGTAAGATTATCAGTCTTAAGCTCGGTTTTCCTAGTAGGATAGCGGTGCCCGTATTTTAACGGCCGTAGTGAACATTAATGCGGTTGACAGCCGTCGTAACGGTGACTAGAGAGTGGATAACACCGTTAAAAAATAAAACCACTTTCTAGTCACCACTACGACGGCTGTCCACCGCATCACCGTTCACTACGGCCGTTAAGATACGGGCACCGCTGTCCTAGGAAACCCTAGCTTTACTCTTCAGGTACCAGTCCAGGGACTATGACATATTCTAGAGTAAAAACACCCTTTTAAATAAATATTTCATATCAACCATGTCGAGAATCGAACCCGAGACCTTTTGCATGGTCAGCATTGACGCTGACCATTACGCCATCAGGCCGATAAAGATAAAAGATTACAACACACTAAAACCTATATTCATAACTTGTTTTTATTTCAATATTATTGGTTTATACAAAAATCAACTACGAACTTCTGCATCATACATAAATAATAATACAAATATATTATGTATATCACAACGTATCTTGACCATTTTTGTTACATGAAGGTAAGATGATCAGTCTTACGTTTCAGGTGCCGGTCCAGAGACTATGAAATATTCTAATGTAAAAACAGCTTTAAGAAAGAAAAAAAAATCATGTCAACCATGTCGCAAATTTAACCCGAGACCTTTAATAGGTACACAACCTTATAGTAAAATATATTTCATACCTGTATACCAGATATATGACGGATACATTTATGTATCCGACAAAATTATTTGGTTTTATGTTTATAAGTTCATTACATTGAAAATTTTATATTGTGGCACTACAAGTTAAATTTTATTGTTTTTTAGACAGTAAATTACCATCGTCAATAAAAATGGCAGCTGGCAACACAAAAATGAGTGACTAGTGACTAGAAGCATTTCAGATTTCTGATCATATATTCGCCAGAAAACTAATATTTGTATGAATTCCAAAGTTTTTTTTATTCCAATAAAATGTGTGATTGTTTTAATCAAACAGTCACGAATATTTTCCTATCCGAACATATTTTTTTGCATTATTGAATCGTTAATAGTCTAGAAATGTATGTATTTAAAAGTAGCCTTTAATTGAGCCTTGTTCGATACAATTTTTTTCTAAAATAGAGTGCATGTTTTTTGAACGTACGATTGGTCTGTAGCCATAAATCATACTTGTTTTCCCTTCTACGCCCGAGCGTTTCTTGTTGTCAAAAAACGGAATACTTCTGCCGGACGAGCGAGTCGCAATAGAATTTCCATTTCTCCGCAGCGGTAGCGCGAAATTGTTGGTGTGATATTGTTTTATCTTGAAAATGTCTTAACACTGCTGACAGAACTGTGGAATAAATATTCACCATTAATTAAAAGGTTGTAGTTGAAACAAATTCAAAATGTCGGTCCCCTCCAGTGGTTTAAGTAAACTGAAAAAGAAGCACTTTCGTGTTAAACATCAAAAAGTGAAACTTTTCCGGGCAAATGAGCCCCTCCTGTCTGTCTTCATGTGGGGTGTCAATCACACGGTAAGTCTTTTTTCAATGACCTGTGCCTTGAAAATGATTTTAATAGATTTTCTATCCTCTTCAGAAATTTCCTTGGCTGTTGATGTTTCTTCTTCGCGTGCTTGTCGATTTTATTTACGATTGTGCTTCCAATATTCGTCTAATCGATCTAATTTCGAGCAATTCAAAACATTAAATGCCAAAAATTATGCTAAATTTAATCAAATTTATTTAATTTCTAAACTCTTTTATTTGAATTATAGTCAACGTTCATGCTAATATTAAAAAAACATTATTATTAAGTCTAATTACTACGTTATCTTCAGATGTTTAAAACCCTTGCTTTCCTTCAATAATTTACAATAATTAAACTATTAATAATGTACAGTAATTACACTAGTATGTGTATGATTATATTTAAAAAATGTATTTACATTGATGCATTACAATCTCGTGACGGGCGTGTTTTTTTACATTTTTTTTCTATCCCAAAAATACTTAAATGCAAATATATTTTTCTCTAAAACCTTTTATCTTATATTTACTTTTAAGCTGAATGCTGTGTGAAAATTCGTATTTTTTTTATGTATTGAAGCACTAACTTGGTGGTTATTCATTATAGTACAATAACTGTAAAACGACTATGTTTTTACCTAGTATTAGAGTAAAAGAACACTTGAGGTGCCCGAATAATAATATTTTTTCTGAATGCGCAAACCGTCTGATAAAAAATAATCATAATTTTAATAAAGAAAATTTCTTCACAAAATTTCTTTATGTAAAGTCCTTTATATTTATTTATTTATTTTATTTTATAAGGTAATTCCTCAAAGATGCATACTCGAAAAATACAATTTGAAGGTATTCGTCGATACATTTGCTTTGCATATCTTTAATTATAGAATTACACAAAATAGATAGAATTACATTTGTTTTTTTTTTCTTTCATATATAATATACAATACAATGAAAAACAAGTTGTACGTTTGTACTTATCAACTAAGATTTATTCCTAAGAGATTATTCGCAAAAGTTGTACGTTAAGTTGTAAGTTGTTGTGGTATCCTGGCAAAAAACGTTAACTCAAAAATATGCAGATTTGACTTAATGATGCAGTTTTGTAAAGTTTTTTAACGCTCTACAAACTGGCAAAAACTAAGCCATATTAAATTTCATATATCTGTAGTTTTAAAATAAATTTAAGGTTAAGTTGTGTACTTGGTATTTTATTTAGGCTAAAAGCTTTAAATAACTCAATATAAAATTAAGAAACGGAAAAATTAAAAACATGTTCTTAAATGAGCACTTAACATCTTACTATATTTAAATAATATATAAAAGAGTAAAATTGGAAGAAAACTTAAATTCTTAATTTCTCAAAACAGGGATTTGAGAGTTAAAGCTTTTTGCCAGTATACCCATATAATATTATTATATTCATAGGTGTGTGGTATGTAGCATTACTTGAAAAAGGCAGTTTAAATTAAATAAAATATTAAAATTAGATAACTTAAAAATTTAAAAAGCGATTCGTAATCAGAAAACAGCCATAAATATCCAAATAAAGAATATTTCCTTTAGTCCACTCCTGTCTAGTTTTAAAGATCGTATCCATCTCACTTCACACTTCTCATATTTGACAAAAAGACTTAACTTGTTAGCTCCATATGTGTCGATGTAATATTTAGTAATCACTATTAAAATAAAGTAGGATAGAATTCATTATTTAAGTATACCTTAATAAAGAAACTTGTGTAGCTTTGAAACCGGTCGGTAAAAAAAAAAATGGCTAAAAACAAAGTTGTTTTATATTTATTGTATTCAAAAAATGTATTTGCTGTTTACAATAAATAATTAATTTTTTTATAATAAAATAAATAAAACAACTTTGTTTTTAACCACAATTTTTTTATTATTATTTTTTCCACCG
Organism: Micrasema longulum; assembly: GCF_059751315.1. Taxonomy (NCBI): domain Eukaryota; kingdom Metazoa; phylum Arthropoda; class Insecta; order Trichoptera; family Brachycentridae; genus Micrasema; species Micrasema longulum. Next base: position 64,385 of record NW_028278552.1, on the reverse strand, counting down.
ACCGGTTTCAAAGCAAACAAGCTTCTTCGTCAAGGTTTACGTAACTAATGAATTGATTCCTTTTTTATATCATATTTTCGAAGTTAGACAGGAGAGGACTAAAAGAAATATTGTTTATTTGGTTATTAATTATTGTTTTCGACTTGATTTATTGGGTCCACGTGTAGTATTTAGTGAACATGATAAAAATAAAAAAGGAATCAATTCATTAGTTACGTAAACCTTGACGAAGAAGCTTGTTTGCTTTGAAACCTTTTAAAAATTATTTTCACCGCAGTGAATAAATAACAACCTGTATAAAATATAGTATAACAAAATAATTACAAATATACAGATAAAAAAACGACAAAAAAAGTTTTGCAAACTTGGAATCAACAAAAAAATTTATATAATATCAGTAAAAAATCCAACAGTAATGAAAAAAAAAAAATAATCAACTAAACTGTAAAGAATTAAAATAATTGTTTTCCAGAAAAATCCTTATTTTTAAACAATATTATTTATCAAAATAAAAAAATTAAAAGAATAATATATTTTATTATGAAACATGGAAGAAATAAAAGAATTAATGAATAAAATGTTACTGGGTATTTATGCCGTGCCATCCTTTAAAAAATTAAAGGTACTCATGTAATTTTTTTTATTTTTTTTAATTAAAAGAAACATTTTTTTTTGTTTATTGGAAATTAGCTGTTTTATGCTTTTTTATAAATATTTTTAAAAGATCGAATTATTATTTTTTTTTTTTCATAACCATCCTGTAGGAAAAAAAGTTTAGTACAAAAATGTCAAAATTTATTTACCTTTAAATATTTGGCTGCGCAATACACTTCCCCTCTTTTTATGTGCCCATTTCTTTGCATCCACTAATGAATCGAACATTGTTCAATCTTAGAAACAAATAATTAGCGGACACTCAGTTGATGTCGCGGCGGGCCCGAAAAATGTATTTTCATGGGCAAATGCTTAACTCTGATAGGCCGCTAAAGAAATGGCGTGATTTGTTGTGATTCGGTGATTGGAGATGGCGGAGTTAGAAATAAATTTCAATATTTGAAAGGAATTTACAAAGGATTTTGCGTACATAGCTACTAAATAATTATTTCATCGGGTCAGGCATTAGTATGACATATTTCTTTAAGGTTTGTAAATTATCTAATATGATGGAGATGGCGGTTATTGGAAGTATCCGACTCATATGTCTGGTCATCATATCTAGTATATTACATACTGTAGCACAGATATAAGATGTAAGGTAGGGTAAATAGTTTTTTTCCAATATAATGAAGCTACTTTTCGTGTGACATCACCACGAAACAGGTAATAAAGCACACCTTTAACTAGTGCAAATGAATACTTAATGTTAACCTCTCACACCAATGCAGGAATCAATAAAATATAAACATTTTGTAGATTAAAATATTCACATAATGTACATACCTATTTTTTTTCAATCGCATCATTCTATGTATATATCTTTTTTATTATCAAGCGTTATCAACATCAAACTCCATAGTGCTTTTCTTTGTCTCATGACTGAATAAATTAATGTATTTCAAATGAGGGTTTTAAATATATAGATAATTTTTTTTAACGGAATAACCCGCTAAGCTTCTATTTAGAGGCTTATCAGCAGGTGGGATAGAGATGATATGGAAGGAGGCAATTAAAAATACACCACAACACCCAGACCGATTGAGAAAAAATCTTTCTTGGATTTTTTTCTTGCAACTGGCGGGAATCGAACCTGCGACGCCAGTTTCACAGTTAGTCGTCTAACCAACTGCGCCACGGCACCTGTCACAAATTAGGACATATCCAAAGCGATTCTGAACAAGTTTAAGACATCCTCCATATTCGGAATGAGCATTGGTCACTGCTGTAATGGTTCTCACCTATTCAGAATCCATGTCTGGGACTCTGCCATGTGCGAATGTCAGCTTGAGGAGGAAGATTTAAATCATGTTTTTTCGAATGCCCCATAAATTATTATCCTGAGTTCCTATCCGATATCAATGTCCCATTCCCTATTCATATTCTTACTCTCCTGTCCCCACCCAATAAACATGTATTCAACATTTTGTGTTATATAATATCTAGTTATAAATGGTATCAAGTTGTAAATGGTATCAAGTTGTAAATATGTTATATATCGATATGTATAGTGTACTTAGTATTAAATACTAACACACTAACTTGTATATATTACTAACACATGTGTAAATCAAAAACTCGACACTGGCTCGAACACCCCAGTAAGGAGATGAAAGAGCCAATAAATAAGGAAGAAGAAATTAGGACATATACATCATTAAAGTTGTTTTATTATGTTCTAGAATTAAAAAAAATCCATTGCTCAAGCTCATTTTTACAGAAGTACCTACCTAAGTATGTACTTATTTATTTACTTATAAAATTTGTTTCAGGTATCTCCACATACTTAATATGTAAAAGTTTTAAAAATTTTCACGATCAGCGTGGAAAATATCATATTTACTTAGTTAATATTTACAGTAGCCAAGTCTTGTGACCTCTTGGAATAAAAATATTTCATAAAATTGTTCAACCAGTGTAAAGATAAAGAAAATATACCTTACATAAAATTTATAATGTTCTGCAAACATAACTGTGATGTTATATTTCAAAATATTGATTAACAGGCGCTGCGGCGCAGTTGATAAGACGGCCAACTGTGAAACTGGCGTCGCCGGTTTGATTCCCGCTAGTTGCACGAAAAAAATCCAAGAAAGATTTTTTCTCAATTGGTCTGGGTGTTGTGGTGTATTTTTTACTACCTCCTTCCATATCCCCTCTATCCCACCTGCTGACAAGCATCAAAATAGAGTCTTAGGGGGTTATTCCTTTAAAAAAAAAATTAAAAAAACACAAACTACAATTGTTTAAATTACGCTTATGTTTCCATGACCAATTTAAGCTGTAAACTGCTTGATAAACTAGGATTGACTTTGAAATACACGTGTTAGGTACTGTTTGTTTGGTCTTAGAAAATATAACCACATTACCATAGTCATCTGAAATGTCTCAAAATTAGACAACTGAGTTATTATCACACCCTCTCACTTCTGTTCAAACGCTCTACTATACCTTTGTGAAAATTTTAAATGCTTATCAGTTCATCGTTTACCTTTTCGTTCTCATTCTCAAAGGGCCCTGCCCTCTTAATTTCCATTTGTAATTTCTGCTTCTTTTCTTACGCCTATAGTGTCTATGCGGCTCGGCTAGAATCATCTCTCATCCACTATCAGAAATGTTTTGATGGTAGATTTGTTTAAATCACACCTAAAGTAACATCTCTTTCTCTTTCTTAATCTCTCCCTTCTCCCTCTTAATTCCCCTTTTCCCAGTGACAATTAGTATCGATATTAATCTATTTATATGCAAATTTTTTATGCATTTTTTTTTCTTTTACATTTTAACAAAAAAGATTTTTCAAATTTTTATAATCCTCTTTAGTTACAACATTTAGACCGTACTTATTTGTAAATATTTCATAAACAAAATTATTGTAAAACCATGTTTTGTAATAACCTAGTAAATAAATCAATATTATTAATCTTTTTCATTAATTTTTTTGATTTATTCTCTTGTTTCCTTTTATATTTCAACTTGGGCTGCTTGATTATATCGGAATAATTTTATTGGTTTAAAATGACCTGAGCTTCTTGGCACCAGATTAACTGTGTAATGTTCTCTGATCTATGCCAGAGGTGTATTTATTGATTTATATTTAAGTAAATATTTTGTCATCTGCTTTAAACATTGAACTTAGAGCTAAATCAACGCAGCATCTGAATCTGGAAAATGTTTTTGTACCAATGGAATGAGAAATAGATCACCCGATGATGCTATAGAAATCCTTTTCTCCGTTGTTCGTCTATTGATTAAACTTTTCTATCGGTTTAATCCCGCAAGAGATCACAATAAATAAATGTATTTTTCTTGATAATTCTAATATAGCAAGATTCTAATATAGCACGGTAATAAGGCCGGGTCACTTTGCCCATTGCATAAAAAATAACCCAGTTTCATCATCGTCATCACCTCTATCCAAATCCAATGGTGCACATAAGACTTTTCAAATACCAAGTGCAGAACATTTCAATCATCTGTTACATGAAGGTGATTAGTTTTACACTTCATGGCCCCGATTACAATGGGAAGTTAACAGTCTTTAATTTTTTTATAAAGTATAATAGATTTTTCTCTACTAAAATGTGTATATTTTGTATGATTAGTCAATTGTTTATTCAAGAAATCGGTTTTATTTTATGCACAATTGAATATAGCTCTTCGGGGTCAATCGGGTTCTAGGGCCCGTATTACAATGGGAAGTTAACATTTATCTTCAATTTTATCTACAAAGTGAGTGTGCATACAATTTTTTATCCAAACATGTTAAATTACAGGTTCCCGACGAAGATACTTTAAATTTGCATACAAATATATACATTTTGTACATACACATCAATTTTCCTATCTAGACAGTTGAAGATAACTTGTTAACTCCCGATTGTAATCGCCCCCTGGTCCTAGACTTGGGACAGTTAAATATTCCAATATAAAACCACCTTGAAAACAAATATTTTATGTCAACCTAAGAATCGAAACCAGGATCTCAAGCATGGTAGGCAAATGTGCCAACCATTACACTACGAGGCTTACTTATTCCACTCTATTGAATCAAAAATGCATATCCAGGGTTCTGGTTCTTTTACGTAACAGAACTGTATTCTTTTTCTCCCTGGAAATGGACCATAAAAAGTTTTCATGTTATTTTTTAAAATATAAAAGAAAGCATTTATTTATTTTTATAATGCCACCATTAAACGAGTCGAGTAGTATCATCTCTTTAACTTATTGTTTATTTGATTTGAGTATGTTATTTATTGGAAATTCTTGATGGAATTCCATTGTATTCAGGTAATAAGTGGAAGTGTACTATGTATTTTAATTTATAATTTTAGTATATTGAAAATATTAGTTATTACCTGATTGTTAATATATTTTCAATTTTTTTTTGCAGATTAACGAGCTGAGCCATGTTACAATACCTGTAATGTTACTTCCTGATGATTTCAGGGCATATTCAAAACTCAAAGTTGACAACCACCTCTTCAATAAGTATGTTAAGATAATCCTTTTATTTTTTTTAATTTAATCTGAGAAGGTTACTTAAAAGTGAGAACAAATTTAACAATCAAGGGCATTTTATTATGTGCTTTCGTAAAATTGCACCGTAATGAATTTGTAGCCAATTACTAAACTATTATGTTTTTTTTCACACTAATTGTATATAGTAGTCTGACTGTGACCAATATATTTATTTGTGTTTTATTATTGTCATAATAATATATTATTTTCCTGTACTTCACAACACATAACCATTGTTTCATTGAGATAAAAATTAAAATGTAATCATCAAAAAACATAATTGTAATAGTAAAATTATGTAATGTTATCTTTATCCATATATTTTTTTATTTTTTTTAATGATGGGATATTATTTCTGCCATTCATGGCTGTAACAACACTAATATTGTAAAATAATACATTTATAAAATTAATATTATATTTTAGGTTTATATTTATAACAAAATTTCTCTAGGCTAGGTTAACTTTGGTTTGTGATTCATGTATTTATGTAAAATTGTTTTTCTTTAGGGAAAATATGCCTTCCCATTTCAAAATCAAAGAATACTGTCCTCTCGTATTCCGGAATTTAAGAGAAAGATTCGGCATTGACGATCAGGATTATAAGGAATCTATGACAAGGTGAGACTTTACGCTGTATATTTTATTAAAGCTTATACATTGTTTTAGGGATAGGGTTCGTACGTCAGCAAGATTTTTGAGTACACTGGACTTTCGCTTTACACAGGAAATACGATCCAAAATAAAACATGCTAAAAACAGAGTATAACAAAAGAATAATGTTAGATATATCTCCACGAATGAAAATAATCAATTCAGGATATCGTAAAATAAAATGGAAAAATTCTTTATTTTATCTTAATGGTATAAACACTAACAATAAACATTCATTTACACACATTTGGTACAATATCATTTCATCACTTCAGATATTCAGAGTCTTCTGCTCACCTCTCTTCACCCACTGAGTAGTATGAATGTGCCTGCAAGAGGCGTAGAAAGTGCAAAAAGGAATACATTCTAGGTATTACTGTTATTATGCATTACTAAATTAAAGTTTGAAAAAAATATCTTTTTTGCTCCATGTAAAACGCGAGTCCAGTGACCTAGGGTTTCCGGATAGTTTATTCTAAAGCTCTGAATGTTCAATTTTATATTTTCTTACAGACCTGTCAGTTTTCAAGAATATTCTATTTTAGAAGAATCAGTTTTCATCTTAAAATACTTTTAAAATGAATAGTTCTTTTCCTTTAAAAAAAAAACATTGTAATGTAATATGAATTTGTTTCGTTATATTATCCGATTGCACCCATGTATATCAGGTTTGCAAACCCTGCCAAGTATTTGTTTCCGCGCCAACAAAAGATGGCGAAACAAATTAAGCGTTCCCAAACTGCTCCCTTGGTAACGGGTCCTTCGAAGAATGCGCCGAGAGATTTTCATAGTCCACACGACAATATATTCCAAGATGCGACCTCCTTTGTCAGACGAGGTTTATCTATCAAAAGACTAAGGTCAGGTTTCTTGCATGTGGGTACCAGCATTTCCCCTTTCACTCTTGCAACCAATATTTAATAACTAATAATTTGAATCATTAAAACAATATTGATTGAGTAATGTACTTATTCATCGCAATATTTACAGTGATGATGAAGTTTCTTTTATGATGAAGTCATCTAATTTGTGTGTGTCATCTGTATTGATATTTTTTTATGTTTATGTCCAGTATATTATTTTAATGTAGTATTATGTATGTACCTACATCTTATGATATGTGTTTTTATAAAATATTTATGATAAACTCCATATGTTTATTTTACTTGTATCCATTCTTCTCAAGAATCTGTTAATTTGACTCACAGCAAATTAGTTGTTCCTACAGTATTTAAAACATTTAAAACCTACTCGATAATTCATGTGAGGTGTTTTAAAATCCAAATGTCAACTATCTTACTGTGAATTATTGCTCCTACTTTAAACAAGACTGTGTTTTATAGTCATCATCACCTATGTATTCTCATGTAATTATTTTAACAAATATTTCAACATCCCGTGTTAGCTCAGAGTGACAATTTCCTTCCTTTTATTGCGTCTCTTTTCTTTTATTTAACAGCATTGTTTAAACAACCTTAGTAGATTCGTACCCACAATTTCTATAATTTTCATTGTGAACAAGTTTTTCCCTCTAGCAAGAAAGAAAATATATAAAGTATCCAAAATGTTTCCGTAACTTTTAACTGTAAAATATAAATATTGATTTTAAAAAAAACATAAAAATTTTGCATAAAGCATTGATAAAAATCCGATAGTAACCTCTAATTTAATAAGAACGAAAAAAAAAAAAAAATCTTAAAATCTATATTTTTTGCGGGCTATAATTTATTTCTTCGAATTTGTTAGAATTTTTTTTTTTCTGTTTAAGATCTCAACCCATACCCGAGGACTCCACAGGGTCTGGCAAATCTGGCGCAAAGTTCTACCAAAGTTACGACCGACTTTTCATCATCAAAACACTGACATCTGAAGAAGTGGAGCGTATGCATTCTTTCCTAAAACATTATCATCCCGTGAGTGCAATTAATTCAATAAAATGTTTTGTATTTTATGTACAATTAGTATTAGACAAATAAATCAATAATTTTACTGTCCCAACACATTCAAACAAAAATATCTTATTTTCACCTAAACAAATGTGTTAAAGAAACCTGGGCCCCCATTACAATGGGGTTACCTTAAATTGTATATACTTGTATGGAAATATGAGGTGCCCAGAGCCAGAGGAACTCGAGCGACATTTAACAGTTTTTGGCAAAATGGCTTCCAAGCATTTTTGACTATTTATATAAAATGACTAAGGTTACGGTTAATGTTAAGATTTTTTCTTAACATAAATGGAAAGGAAATAAACAATGTTTTGAGTATGTCCAAATGTTTATAGACAGGCTGGATTTCCTCCCCGGGGAGTTATGATTAAGTTATTAAGATCTAAATTAAAAAGTATTTTCAGATCCAAATTTTCGAGCATTTTTAAGGCTTTGCCTGGTAGGTGAAATAATGCAGCCAGATGAATCTCACCCACATCTATAAAGGTTGCAGCTCTTGCTACACAAAAGTCAATAGAGGGAGGTGTTTAGGAAATGTGGATGTTTAAATATAGGCAGAATAGTGATTTTTGCAGTGTGTAAAATGGTCACCTTAACCTGCCAATGGCAGGTCACGAGCCCTGTGAATACCTAGACTTCGATATTCTATTCTCAAAACCCTCTCTGTTGCAATAAAGAAAAGGAAATAAATTATGTAAACTGACAGCTCATACAAATTTGGAGGTTATATTTTCTGGCATAATTTTATTTGTGAAATTTTAATTTAGCCATACAGATTTTTTTTGTTTATTTATCTTCCAGCTTTAATATTGGAGCTTGAGTAAGTGTGGCTAAAACATAGGATTATTTTTACATCTAACTACCTACATACTCTGATGAAATTGTTGTCTAATGTCACTTGAGCTCTTATGGCTCTCAGCGCCTCATATATGTATATTTTATTTTTTTACTTTTATAGACAGTTGAAGATAATTCTGTTGACTTCCCATTGTAATACAGGACCAGAAATATTTAATGTTATCAATAATTTAACAGTTTATAAATGAAATATCACTTTGGAAATATATTTTTTTTACCACAGTCAAAACCATGTCCCTTTTCTATAACCAGTTAATTTATATACATAGTGCTGTTTTTATAAAAAATCTTACTCAAACTTATCTTCAAAATGAAAATAAAACAACTTTGTTTTTAACCACTTATTTTTTTACTGACCGGTTTCGAAGTACACAAGCTTCTTTATCAAGGTATAGCTTAGTTGTTACCAGATTATACCTTGATAATAAAGCTTGTGTAGCTTTGAAACCAGTCGGTAAAAATTAAGTAGTTAAAAACAAAGTTGTTTTGTTTTAATTATATTGATCAACCACAAAGTTAGTGCTTCAAAAATAAATTTTATTAGACTTGTCTTTTCACAATCAAACATGATAGTTAGAATAACATCCAGAAAATAATAAACATTATAATTTCAGTACATCGTTGAAAGACACGGGAAAACTCTTCTTCCGCAATACCTGGGCTTGTATAGGATAACAGTTGATAACATCGAGTACTACTTAGTTGCTATGAGGAATGTCTTCTCTAACCATCTTACTATTCACAGGTTTGTTTTCATGTCTGCTGAATCATTAATAGTATCTCTAAATAAAATTACTATTGACAAACACATGTTCCATCCCTTAGTGTTTTGCTCGCCACAAATTCAACTTTTTGCAACAAATCATCATAATCCATAATAATAGTTAGCAAACCCTACCTTTCGGCCTGTTGAGGTGTAAAAATAATAAATAAGAATATACTTTTTTTTTTATTAATAAACTACTCTAGTTCTTATTATTAACTCAAATCTTAAAATTTTCAGACCATTTCTTAAAAGTCATAAATAACTTGTGCTGGAAAAATGGAAATCGAGTTGTGGTACAGTGGGATTAGAACCGCAGACCTTTGGTCCGTTAGTCCACAATACTACCACAGGACCACAACCCGGTTCAAAACTTATTTTCCCAAAACGGTTTATTTTGCCTGTTTCATTATTTGTCGTAGTTAGAATAATATAATTCATTTCTTTTTTTTTACAGGAAATTTGACTTGAAAGGTTCCACTGTTGATCGCGAAGCATCTGAAAAAGAATTGGAGAAAGATCTTCCTACACTGAAAGATAACGACTTCATCAAACAGGGAGTTAAGGTGGATATGGGGGAATCTGCCAAAGAAAAACTACTTGAAACATTGTCTGCTGATGTTGATGTAAGATCGTTTTTCCCTGATTCCAATTGTAAAGGGCAGATCGATTTCTCCTAAAAAACTTTGTCATTTGGATTAATAGAATAAGTGTTGCCACACACCACAATTTTTATTATTGAATATTGTCTTTTGTGAAAATAATTAATCATCGACACAAGCCAATAGCTAATTTTGCATTTTCATTTCAGTCAGAATTAATGAGTTACTATCCTGTAAAATTGTTTTCAATAATATAATGAATTTAGTTTTGTGTGATAAATAAATGAACCGGATTTTAGTCTTGTAGCTAGCGTCGCAGACTCACAGATCAGAGGTCTGAGGTTTGAACCCCGCCCTACCACAACTTTGTTTCTATTTGCCAATAGTAAATTATCTACAACTTGTTGAAAATGGTCCCCAAAATTGAAGTATTCGGATAAATCATTAAAAAAATCATCTAGAAAAGAATAATTTTAAAAAAAATACTTAATTTAATGCTTCTACGCTAAACATTTTGTATTTTAGAAAACTCACATTAAAGATTCTTTCTGATCACTCTAAATTACTTTATTCTTTCGCATTCAAAATATTTAGATTAAAAAATCATTTTTCTTTTCCAATAAAATATATTAAATCTAGAATACATATAGTATTTTTGTTCCCGCAAAGCCGAGGCTTGTCTGCAGGTTGCATTTTTTGTTTGTTTGTTTTTATATCATATAATAATCAGTTCATTTTATTTATACATAGATTCACATACTTATAATATTATTCCACTATAAACTGTACAACTTTTTGTTGATAACATACACTTGAACACTATTAAAATATTAAATGAGTTATTTTATAACTTTATTGTGGTGCAACATTACGATCATCATATTTTTTCCTTCAGTTCCTAACCAAATTACACCTGATGGACTATTCCCTACTGTTGGGTATCCACGATTGCGCCCGAGCTGAAGTTGAGAACCTGAACCGTATTGCCCAGGGAGAGTCTGCTGACTCGGACAACAACGGTCTGGATAGTGGGGATGACTCTGAGGGTGGCTCCGGGTTGGACAACAGGCATGCTGATAGGTAAATTGTGAACTATATATATTGCATGTAATCACAGGCGGATCCTGACTAAAAATATTGGCAGTGCATGCTTTTTCATTTTGTAAACTTGCACTTCAGTAGGTATATAATAATACGATACGATGTATGCGAGGAGGGATCTCCTGCTAAATATTGATAAATCGAATGTGATGGTTCTTGAAAGAAATGTGGTTATCACGAAACAGGTAGAGGAATTTGTGTATCTGGAAAGTATGTTTACTAGAGACAGAAATACTGAGAAAGATATTGGAAAGTGGGTGAGTTTCGGGTGAACGGTGCATACGGCAAATTAACATTTATCACAGGAGGTGAAATTAGCTATTCACCATATCAAATCTGGAAGAACTTTTATGAACAATTTTATATTAAATAATATCTCACTCCTGCTTTCGATATTCTAAATAAATTACTTCCTTCTCTTATAGTTCCACTCATACATAATGTATATTTTTCATATTACCAAATACCTGGAACATGTGTTTATTTCTCACTGGTGTAAGGAATAAATACAGCTTTCAATATTTCTTGTGCATTTAACCTTATTTTTTTAACTTCATTTTTTCAGGGGAGGCTGGAACACTCCACCTGATAGTCCACGTGGGTTGATGAGAGAGTGTTCTCTGCAATATGATGGAATAATTCCCGAAATTGACATCTACGCAATACCCAGCCAAGAAGGTACTGTAATATATGTAAAAACATAATGTTAATCATTTGCTAAAATTGATTTTCTACGGTACATTTATTTTTTTCTGTATTTATGTTTAAAAAAACTGTTATTTAGAACTTTGAGGTCTCTAGACTTAGGAATCTTCCCAAAATTTATTTTAACTTAATTGATGAATTAATGCTATCCTACAACATTGAAACCAAAATACAAACTAACGCAGAGCTCCACTGTTGGTATCTAAAGAATGTTCCAAAATGCATTAAAGAAGCAATTTAGCTGAAAACACAGGTTTTTAATGAAAAATTGTAATTTCTTTAATTGATTAAAAAAGTATACAGTGTAGGGTTATGTACGGAATAGCAGATCAGGTAAATGCCCTCCGCAGCTTTGCTAGCACATACGCATTCTTGTCGAAATTATCCATGACCGTTTTGCATAAATATGGCTAAATTCTATGATACTGCGCTCAATTTCCTCCTCAATATCCACTTGTACATATTATCCATTCAATGATCTCTCTTTGCTGTGTGGTCAGCAAGCTTCAGTTCTTGAGTCAATTGAACTTTGTAAGCATGAAGATACAAATCTTTTATGAGAATACGCTCTAAAGAGCTCGAAATGCCCAATTCTCGACCATGGTGGTGAATTGATGTTCCTGGACTCTCGGCAACACTTCACGATCTGCGTCTCGTGTTAAACGAGTTGTTGAAGGACGGCCAGAGTGTCTAAGATCATTAATTGGTCCTGTCTCCCTGAATTTTTAAATTAATCTTTTTACAGTTGATGTTAAATTACTACCGACCATATTTTGTATGAAAACTGCAGCTGCGAAACCTTTATTATTTATTAAATATTGCTAAACAGTGAAAACGAATTGTTCTTTCGTGTAGCACCCCATTTTTCTTAGGGTGATATTCTGAATGCAAAAGCGCGCGTATAAAACCCGTTTTTAACACGTATATACGTACTAAATATACGCTAACAGAGCGATCTCTTCGTGCGCAATTCCGTTCAGAATATCGGCCCTAAACTGTCACTGTCTTTTTTTTTCGTTGGCAATACTTTACCGCACAAATGGTGAAAATTCGAATTTGCGTGAATTTTAAGGTACCTTTATAATACGTACAAGTTATCTAGTAGTAATTGTGTTTATGATTATTATGATATATAAAACCAAAATTTCATTATAATATAATGCAACGCATTATAGTTTTAATAAATGAGTAATGTTTTTATTTTAAATATAATTTTACCAATTTTTAGGAGCTGTAAGGAAGGAAATCTATTTCGTAGCAATCATTGATGTATTAACACATTACGGAGTAAAAAAACAGGTATGTACCACACATATTTTTTTGTATCAATTTCAAAATCAAGTTTGAGTAAACGTGTATTTAGAATGTTTAAATTATAATTTTAATCGAACAGAAATGTTGCATTCAAAACAATATTCAGAAAAGGAAAAAATGTTTTATTTTTATGTACAAACATATTGAATGATTACAGGCCGCCAAAGCAGCGAAGACTGTGAAGTATGGAAGTAATGTGGACGGCATATCCACTTGTGATCCTGATCAATATGGTAAAAGGTTTATAGAATTTATGACAAAAGCTATTGAGAGTGTTAATTAATTACCGTAATTTCGTACATTTGCTGTCCCGGTGATGCGACTCCGTATAAAGCCGAGCAATTGATGTAAAGCACGTCTTGATGAAATTTGCGCCTCTTTAAATTATATTACGAAATATATAAAAGTTGTTGACTCTCAATATAAATTGACAAATTTTTCAGGAAACTATTTTGGTAATTAATAAAACTATAAATTGACCTTAAACCTTTTTAGCTTACTGTAAATCAGAGAATTCGCAAATAATAATGTTCGTTTCATTAATGGCTGTAGAATGGATCAAAGGAAAATGAACATTAGTGGCAAATATTCTGTGATTTATTTCTATAATGATCTTTTAAAACTCAGGCTGTTTGTTTGAGGTCATATTTCATGTCTCGATCTAGTTGTTACTTGTAAATGTGATTATTATCGTATACTAAATAGTTTGCGTATGAATTGGAATCTTCTCCACTTGTTCCATTGACTTTATTTACTTTAAATATTCGGATTTGGGTTTTTTTTTTGCATAATAATTACTAACATTAAAAGATAAATTTATAATATTCTTCTCAGATTGTTGTGAAACTGATTTATTTGATTGTTTATCTATTTACCCTGTCGAGGATTTTACTATGTAAATTGTTATATTGGTCTAAGTACATTCTGCCTCTTGCCTATCACAATTTATTGTTAAGTAGACTTCTATCATGATGTGAACGATTTATCCAACCTTTTCTCAAATCTCGACTGAGATTACAGCGAATCACTATTTCCAAAATACAAGCTTAAATTTTAGACCAATATATCGAAAATGTATTATTTAGTATTTTTGTATTACTCAATCTGAGTTGATAGCTTTTAAGTTAACTTCTAAGAATCATATTGTAAGTTTTATATTTTGTTAGCTTTCCTATATTTTTATCTGATATGTAGTTGTAAAAAAAGTTGACCATTACGTTTTCTGAAATACTGGTGAAAAAAAATTGTAATAGAGTAATAATTTACAATGTGATTTGTTAATAAAGGATTCGTATCCATCTTTAGTATTCCCAGTTACAAATAAAATTTGACCAGAATCTCAAAATTCAATGTGTGTAATGTTATCTAAATACAAAACCAGAACTTTATCTCACCACTGGAAAACAAATTTGAATAATGTATTAAGTTCTGTGTGAGTTATGAAAAGTTGAATTGTCAGTTGTTGACTCCTCAGGAATGAGGTAGGAATTTAATGGAGAGATATAGAAAAGAGCTTGAATGAATTCATCGAATAATAATGTTGAAGTAAATTAATGTAATATTAATTGTTGCTATCATAAACGAAGGGTAATTTATTTTGGTTTTCCTCTCGTTCTTGAGTGGTCAATGTTTAGTATTAAATCATTAAATAATAATGTTAAAAAGTTCATTCGATAGGCAGTATGACTCCAGAAGGCCAGTTGTATTCTATAAAGATTAATTAAAAAATAAAGTACTTTTCCAATTAAAGTATTACTTTATCTTTATTAAGCAACAAAAATAATGAAATCTATGTCGAGGAAAATAACTTTACAAGTTAAAAAAATATGTACTGTAGATTTTTTATTGTGTTAAAAATAAACAATTTGTTTATTGTAAAATAGTTTAAACCCAAACTTCATTTAATGATCTTTCATTAACATAATTTAAGGATTAAATAGTGTGTAATTTTATAATGTAACCATATTATTTTAAGCATTATAATATTTGCTATTCCTCTAGTCTTTTGTACTGTGAATTTGTAATTTTTAAATATCAGCTAAATGTTTTCGGTTCACGAACCTACGTTTGTTCTATTCACAATACGTTTCTCATGTTGGCTAAATAATATTTAAGTCATGTTTTTAATGTTCTCTCCGAACTTCATAAATAAAAAAGTATTTTCACCTCCTTATTTAAGCTATTTTTATGGACAGTTATGTAATTGAATATACATGCATACATATTCTCATACTTATATGTATGAACTTATGTACAACTGTGTTTGTTTGCTTTTCATTTTAATTTCATGTAACATAAGTTCAGCCATACATGGATTGCAGATGGCACGTAGAGATCTAGCGCAGGTTCTCATGCAACAAGTTCTTCATTTTTATCGACTGCTCAAAGCAATGGGCACAGTTTAAGCAATTTATTGTTCATTGACAGCTGAAGAAATCTATGTATGGTTGGCATTTAACTTGTGCGAATGCAGTAGTTAATTTAAAAAACAGGTAGCATTTTTTACAACCATTACCATTTTTATTCTTATGAAACTTCGGAAACATACATGTGTAATTCCATTAAAATTTAAAACTTTGCTTGGTTTAGGAATGTTTTCTTTAGTTAACTGATATGTGAAAAAGGCAGAGAAGTAAAGCCAACCATGAAGTGTCTGATATTCACCTGTTAAATATTAAGTCATAATAGATCAGTTGAATGTTCATAGATATGTGTACTCAAAATTAAACTAATGAAACATATGCCCTTAGCATAGAAAGCAAAGGGAAGGTTAGGGACCCAGATGAATATTTTTTGGGTACACATTTAGTCTAGAAACCAACTCTATTATAGAACCAACTATGTATTCTCTGCTGTTGTGAACTCCCGTACTGACAATTGGCCACTTTACACTTTACAACACGTACTACGGTTATTATCGCCAAATATTTGTACTTTAAATAGTTCTATGGAACAAGCATAAACTGAATGTTTCCCTTCTCCTTGTTTGTAAATAGATATGCCATCGGTTTGGCCAGATTGTCTCCTTGATGTTTGCCAATTACTAAATATATATATTTGTTGTTTTAATTAAACTTGGTAGTTAGACATTAGTAAAAGTCAATATTCTACAACTTAAGGATGAGATTTGTTAACTATTGTGTTGTACCAGCTTACTTGCTTGAAGTCAAAAACAATATTATGTATATTGTATGAAATGTACCATTCTGAAAAACAGGCTCTATCACTCTTATTTACACATTTAAAAAATTAATTTCTTGAAAAGCAACTTGTGCCATCAACAAGCTTGCAGTTCATTATTAAAAAAACGTCAATTGGCCAAATAATACACGTAGGTAGAACCTAGACATTCAGAATGGTATGGATGTTATTATCATAATGAAATAACCCATATAAGGGGTAGGGGCGGGCTTCAGCCAAAAATAAATAAATCTTGTAAATCCTTATCAACTCCTTTTATTTATCCTTACAAGCCGCCATTATTACTGTACTGCAATTTTTTTAAATATCACAAGGCATTGAAACATCGATCAGATTGTTTAATACGGGGTGACGCGCGGCTGACGCATGGATTTGAAAATGTAATAAGCTAGGTAGGTAATAATTTGAAAACTTAATAACGCAGACCGTTACAAAATGACCAAATTTTTTTTTTCCTATTTAATCAACATGGGAAATTTAGGTTTACACGGTTTTGAACAAAGTGCCAAATGGCGCCCCCCACACTCCACTGAGTAAGCTTTTTTCTGAAGTTCTCGTGCACTCTTTGAAGCATTGCCACAGGAATTTCGGCGATTTGGGTTCGAATGTTGTTTTTGAGGGCTTCCAGGGTCCTAGGACGATCGTTGTAAACCAAGGATTTTAAGTATTCCCACAGGCAAAAATCACAAGGAGCCAAATCAGGAGAGCGCGCTGGCCAGTTAAAAACGTAATAAACTTAGGGAGATGAGGCGCCTGGCGAATCTGTCTCGCAAAAAGTTCATGCAATCCCTTTCTGTGTGGGCTGTGGCCCCGTCCTGATGAAACCAGATGTCTTCCAGCTCCATCCCTTCCAACTGAGGCGAGAAAAAATCCTGGATCATGGTCAGATAACGTGCAGTAGTGACTAACTGCTCAATCATTTTCTTCAAAAAAGTAAGGGCTGATGATTTCAATTTTTGAAATTGCACACCATACTGTCGCCCTGTCGGAATGCACGGGTCTCTGGTAGAGCTTGGGATTCCTATCACTCTAAAACCGCATTTTTTTTTTATTCACACATCCACTGAGGTGAAAATGTGCATCATCACAGAGAAGAAAACGGTGCGAACATGTTTTCACTAGCGAGTGCTCTGGCTTCAATTCTTGGATGACAACCATCTTGTAGGGATGCAAATGAAGACGTTCTTTAATGATTCGTTGAATGGAACGTCTTTAAATGCCGAGGGCACCTGCTTGTTTCCGAACTGAACGCCTAGGAGATTGTGGACACATTTCCAGTATTCTGGAATGCATTAACCTATGCAAAAATTAAACTTCAATGGGGTATTCGGCCGCAGGGGGCTGTATTGAACCTTAAATGAAAAGTACGCTCCACGCGGAGGATCGAACGGGCGTTTGACAAATAGGTCTGCACACAAAAAACACGTTCAACGGAACACTCCATTTTGCGTCTGACACTGCATGGAACATAAGCTTCCCCTCTTTCAACCATTTAGGAACATTAGGAAGGGAGCAATGCCCTCTTCAAATCCATGCGTCTGCCGCGCGCCACCCTGCATGACTATGGCCAATACACTGCATACATCTTCGAGTGTTAAATAACTAAAATAGTTTTCTTGATTTATTTTTATTACTGCTTTTGATGTTTTATAACCCCAGTATATTCCATGAGAATATATTGTGAGCATACGGTGAAAACTGGCAGTCAGATTTGGTATCTTTTGTTGAAAAAAAAAGCAAGTCCACTTATATCTCAAAAGTTTTTTTTACGAAATTGATAGTTGTATATTGATCGAGCCAGTCTATGAACATCTGCTACGGGAAACATTGACTAAATCGAAACACTTCCATACTAACCACAACACATTTCTAATACTTTGTTAAAATATAACATATATAGCACCCGCTTTTTCCCTATACATTTTTTCGCATATTGTTATCCGTTTCTTACGAGACAGTTACGTATAAACAACTCCTCTAACATATGGTATAGGTTTGCATATTCGGCCGCATTCCAATGCGATGCCCTCCAGCCACCCGCGCTTACCTCAGGCCCTGCGAGACCCCTAAATTTCTCATCTCCCCCTCGATTTTGGCCTTTATAAGGCGGATTTCTAGCCCCAGAAGTCAGAGTATTCCGGGTCGTCCTCTAACCTTTCTGCTTACCTAACCTCTTGGTACTTTTTGGTAAGGACACCCACTCAGGGCTCTCCTAGCGAACCAGCTTGCTTTCCTTTTCTGGAACTCTTTGGTACTAGGCTACGCCCTGGCTCTCATCCCGTACAGTCATATTATACTGTCAACCCTTGCTAACCTAGTTGCTTGCCTTGTTCGGCACCTCCGGGTTCTTTGGTAAGACATATAATTTGATTAATCGAGACCTTGTACAGTCATATTATATTGTCAACCCTTGCTAACCCAGTTGCTTGCCTTATTTGGCTCATCCGGGTTCTTTGGTCAGACAAATAATTTGATTAATCGAGATCCTAGTAATTGATCCCGAGTACCTACTCAGTGAAGTACGAATGCTGGCTGTTCGGCCCTTTCGCTAACTTCTGAATACGGTGCGAGACATCATATTACTAGGAAGAGCTAGTTCAGTTGTCCGAGGCACACACGTGTTTTGGCCACCGGAACCCGAGATTACCCCCTGTTGTGAATAACAATTCCACTGCCTCTCAATCTGTAAAATCAGTGCTTGTACTGTATGTAAAGTATGAACTGAATCAATAAATATCTTTGAAATATAACCAGACGTGTTATACATATTATTATGTAAGGCAAAAGAAACTTGAAATCACGGGTGTACTAAATAGCAAAACTGCGAGCTTGTGTCTATGTAAAAATATCGATCTTGATTTGTCAAGCAAACAAGAATTTTTACTAGGCCCGTTTGTGTTGCATGCTTAGATACATATTTTATGAATTTAAATATGTATGTATCATCAAGGATTAGTCATCATTCTCTGCATAATAAAAGTTTTAAAAAATAAGTAAACATTCTGACAAACTAAGTTTGGTATGTGTAACTTAAATGATTCTGATCTTCAGCAGCTGTAAGATATTCCAATCGCAATAGCAGACCAAATTTATGCAGCTCTCACCGGGCTGATCTACTGTACAACCAATACTTAAGTTATTGGATCCGTTTATATTGCAGCGTGAGATCTGTCTTTCGATTAACTAAAAGTTGCCTGAAAAATCCCAAGAGATGACCGTGCAAGGTAATTAGCCCAACTTGAATGAGAAACTTCAGCCCTATGGGAAATTGGATACAAAAAATGTCTTCTTGCACGCGCAAGAAGACATTTTTTGAAATTAGAGCATTAAATTGTACGGCAAAGTTTCTTGGAAATGTATGAAAAGTATTTGAATAAAAACACACTACTTTGAACGACGTCACTGGTCCATATGAACCAACCAATGATATGAGAGCTGTGAAGGATATCCGGTTTGCTTACCACAAACGAACCAATCGGGAGAACTGACAGAGAAGAACCTCTGACGTCACACGCGAGTTATTACAGAAATACAAAACTTTGAAAAATCATAACGCTGATAATACGATATATAAAAAAATATTAAAAAATAATTTTTGGCTTTGTTTAACACATTGATCGCCAATAGGATTTTTGTAAAATGTCCAAAAAATATTTTTACATTTTTAATTTAATATGAAATCGAAAAACAATAATTTAATTTGTTTTAAGGTATTTTTGAGGAGATGAGGGTGTGGTGATCAACTTGTTAATAGTCTATTAACAAATAAAAAATAAACACTTAACTTTCTCATTGCCCGGCCTTAAAATTATTATTAAAGTAGAAGGAAATAATTGGAACACATTTTTATTAGAAAATCAATTTTATCAAATACCAGCAAGACTTATAAAATATTTTTTTTTTATAATGTAATTTTGCAAATTAGAAGGATATCAAATTAATCCATTCTTGTTTTGAGAGATTTGGTTGTAATCTTGTCCTTTTCAATAACATGGACAACTGCTCCCCATCCAGAGATTGCATCACGGTCAACCGCATTCACCAGAGCCTGAGGAACAATATTTAAAACAATGTAGGTATGCGCTTAGATAAACCTGCAATATGAAAATCATGTAAATTGCATCAACAAAATGTGGAAGATCTAATGAAATAATATTATACTGGACTTTATAATAATTACCTAGACCTGCAGCTCAATCACAAATGTTTATCGACATCGATTAAAGGCTTTAATTGTTTAACTTCACCGATCACAATGAAAACAGAGAAAAGTGGGATAGTAAATGTGGCCAAATGTCAAAATCAACGCGAGTCAAGTTTTAGTTTGTCCGTTTATAGTTAGTTTTGCACTTTGCAAGGTTTTCTTTCCAAAAAAGTATGGCAATATTAAATATAATAAACCTCTATTGATAAAATTAAGTTGATGTTCCATTGGAATCGGTAACACTATAAACAATCGTGTTTTATCGCAATGATTATTATACCCAGCAGCGCCCATAGTCCATGTTCCATTGGAATCAGTAAAATAATAAACAATCATGGTGAGAATTTTTTATTGCATCGATTATTGCCGACAGTATTGTGGTTGAGCTACTGAAGTATTAAGACTGGTTTTCTATCTTTATGTAATTAACACTTGAGACAATATGCTGGGACCTGTGCATCCATTGCAAGAACCTATGCACAATTAGATGGAGATAAGGAAATACCGTTGATTCCTATTTTGAACACAGTTTTTATAACTAAAAATGGTCACCAAAATGTTTGGGTAAATTATAATGAACTTAATATTTAATTCAAACACATCAGTGTTTAAACCAAATCATTGAGCCTACTATTTTTTTCTTTGAAACAATTGTTGTTCAAAACATAAGTTGCGAAACGATTGTCGGATTTTTATTTAAACAAAAAAAAAACAAATCAGTAGATTTAAATTAAGATTTCAATGTGGCATTCTACAAAATAAATGCCAACCAACGGATTAACTATTTTAGCAGAAATATTATTTACCTGTGAAATAGTCTCAAAAAGATCGTCTGGGGAAAGGTTTGGTTCCCAAAGTGCTTCACACATTCCATACAACTGTTCTGAACAGGTTCCTGCTACGACAAAGTCTTCTGGTTCATTGGCGCACCCAATCTGGAAAATAACATTAGTAGACATTATAATAATAAATATGTACATCTCCCCCCCCCCCTCCTTATCCTCTCTACAAGCATTTTTATCCTTATCCCGCCCAATTTACAGTAACTTAATGTTCTTAAAATTAATATTTAAAAAATCTTTGATTATTGAGTACTTGAAAATAACATTTTTATATGTATAAATTGTATGTATTTATTTGATATGTAATATATATATTCTTTACTAACTTTGTATACTATGTGGAAATCTGTTATTGGTTCTGAGTTTATACACTATATCTGTTTGTTTACTAAAAATATGTATGTAGAACTGTTGATTTCCCTAATAAAATAAATAAATAAATAAATAACATAGCAATCATTTTTGTCCTAGATTGTAAACATGGTTACACGGTATCGCAGTATCACTGTCGATATAGGTTTGTAAAATAATTATTTTAGGTTTTATATTTTCTAAAAATAGCCTAAAAAGAACTGCTACGGCCTACTAGGAACTGCCATAGCAATACCAAGCGGCATAGAAAAGATTTTTAAAAAAATATACTTAATAGACCACAAATGATTTATCTTAGGCATGCTGGTATTTTTACGTAAGAAATGAATGGACATTTAATGTGTTTTTAAACATGTACTTTACATTTACATTAAACATCTAATTAACAAATCATTTTAAAGTGATTTACTGACTTTGATTCATATAAATACATAGTATTAATTAATATGTATATGTTTCTGAGATTGCTTACCAAATCCATATTACACACATAAGGCTCAAACGTAACGGGGTCCAGTCCGGCAATAACTGGTTCTACAAAGTACGGACCAAACCTCTTTTCATAGAGGAGATTGGATACCATGGAGCAGAATGTTTTAGGTGTCATACGTCTGTTCTCTTTCAGCTCGTAAAGATTCAATCTGTGAAATTCCCAATACATCATAAATAAAAATACATACTTAGGTTATACTTTAGTAAAATATTAAAACATGGTATATTAGATAACCTTAGTGGGTTAAATTTTTGTATGCAAGTCTAGTTTTACTTTAATATCCACATTTTTAGTAATTATATTACTTTTACACTAATCTGATTTTAAATAATAAAATTCACATCTAATCATTCTCATGTAAAGAAAGAATGAATTCATATACTTAAGATAAAAACATCAATCCATGAGCAAGCAGTTATTTCATAGAGAAAGCCTTTTATTGAGTCAGTTCAATACCGCGGATGAACCATTTGTTAAAATGTTTGGGAGGGATAAAAAAACCTAGCAATTTTGTAAAAACAAAAAGATAAATAATAAATTTAAATGGATTTTATTTTGTGTTATTGATTTTTATTAGAAAATCTATTTTTATTATCGTATGAGTCTATATGGAGTTGATTGTTGCAGTTAAACTGACAGTTATGTATGGCATATTCACAGTATTGCCTTTACACAAATCGAGTATGTCTCATCCGCTGTATTGGAATTAGGGATATACGCAATATTACTTTATTTCTTTTGTAAGGAGGATTCATTGGCGGTACTGAATGTAATCTAATACAAGCAGTCTATTGGTCAATTTTGAAAATCTACTAATTAATGTGTCTCATCCCATTCATTCGAAAATGCCAAAAAATATTTTTTTCTTTTTTTAGCTCATACGCGGTATTGAACATACATAGACGGTATGTTACTTTTGGTATACTGACCATTTTTTTACAAAAATTATTCATCTTATACGACTGTAACGTTGACTAAGCGTACGAACAATAACTAATATGCATTTTCAGAAACAAATTTAACCCAATATTGGTTCAAATATGTTTAAAAAGCTGCATTCATTATAATTAGAAAATAAAAAAACCAGCGGATCTTAGATAATAAGTAAGAATATTATTTTCCTTGTAGATTTTTTTTATAGGCAAAAATACATTGTGTATAAAAGTCGAACAAGATAGATATTCAAACTTAATTTTACTAGTCTAATTTATTGAACGGAAAAGTATACTAAATAAATTTAAGAAAATTACTCTCGATTTTTTTATTCGGGAATTTTATCATTTATTTGACATATGTAATATTGACAAGTATTAATATATCCTGTGCATCCTTCCAATTCGCCACAGGATGAAAGGATCAAAGCAAGAATTTTTTAATTGCAATCGTTGAGACGATTATATGTAAATTATAATCGTTTCAAGTCGTCGAGTTATTTTTTGGGTTATGTTAATTAACTGGTGGTCCAACTAAGCAGAATCGACTATACACACTAAAAGTAGATTGGAGTTGCCTTTGAATTTCGAGGAAAAATATTACGAAGACATTTTCATTCGTTAAATTTTCTTACCTAAATCTTAACCGTTGATAGACAGTTTGTGTATCTGTTGCCAAGCCAGGGAGTCCAATGTATAAGTGAGAACCCATTTCAAATACTTTCTGGAAATCTAATGCTACTGTTTGAGCCTGAATACCATATCGTTTATCGCAAGCTATGGCTACGCAATCCTTTCCTTTCATCGCCACAATAGCACCACCATTGTATGCCAAAATTGACTGAATAAAACAAAATAATATTATAGTTTTAAAGTAATTTTACAAATTTTGTAGATACTTCAAATTAGCAATCAAAAACGAATATATAATATTTATTTGGAGTTTAAGATATTTATTGCAGTATGCATATCGTACACAAACTTGAGAGCTTACCATTTTTAGTTTTGTAAAAGTGCTTTTATTATTAAGAAAATTGCCGACAAGAAACACGAGAAATGCCGATCACCATCAAACGGAAAACTGACATATCATTGAATGATACCATAGAAAAAATACTTTGTCAATGACTTCTACCATAAATATATAGAATTCCAAAATTTATTATAAAAGTACCTAATGATTCATCCACAAAATATTTACATTCACTTCGACGATTTCGCGAAAGCAATGAAACCGGTAATTTGTTATCAAAACTAGGTAAATTGATAATGTGTGCTCACCTGTCTCATAAATCATTTTATGTCGTTTGTATCACATAGATAATCACTAATTTGTACATATGAGACAGTTTTGTGGAGTTACATATAAAAGTAATGGGGCATATGCTTATATAAAAAAAAATTGAAGTCAACAGTACGTACCATTTATAACCATAGTGATTCGAAAATAAAATCGGCTAAAACTGTTGGGGTGTGGCATTAACTTTTCCAATAATCCGCTCCCTTAGTAGTAGTATAATAGAGTGCGGGAAGTGTTTAAATATACTCATTTCACTTCAGATATCTCAAAAAAAAAAACACAAGTCTGGGAACACATCATCCTCTATAGAGACCAAATTTTTGTGAAAAATCATCTCAAGGGTGCTGTACAATAAATAAATATATCAGCACGTCTTGCAGCTACAGAGCGAATGGACAGTAAAATGGCGACACCGTTGCTTTGACGTTACGCCCACATCAACGCTCTCTAGGAAACCAGCGCCATTGATTTACATAGTCAATGTTTTAATGATGTCATCCGCCGCCCCGTGACGGCTGCTCCGTGACGGTACCGCTGTCCTAGGAAACTATAGCTTAAGAAATCTAGCCCTTATTTAAATTTTTTATTTGACAATGAAGTTTGGAGTTTTAGTTATATTTAAACAAATGAAATAAACAAATTTATAAAAATAGAAGTTAGGTTGTAACCTAACAAGTAACAAGTCTTGCAGCTACTGAGCTACTTGTAACAAGTCTTGCAGCTACTGAGCGCATGGACTAAAGGAATTCTAGACCCCATTTACTAAATTAAGATAGTTGATAACATTTACCTATTGAAGCTAGATAACTAATCGTCTTGCAGCTACAAAGTGCATGGACGAGTGAAATTCTTGCAACTTACAATTATCAATAAATTTACAAAAATAAACATTGAGCATGATAGTAAATTTGTAAAGTGCTAAATGCTAAAAAGTAAGCAATTAAAAAACTTAACAGATAAAGCAACGTTTCAACACTATGGATAATAAAACAGATAAAAATATCCGAAGGGTAGCTTTCGTAGATTTTGGGTAGTCACTGTTGCAGTGTCACACATGTGGCAAACACACGTTGTTTGCTAAATTCCTGGAAGATGGCCCAGCCCATGTGTAGTTGCCAAGGGGGGAAAGATGCCTATTGTTCCAATGACTTTGACCGCAAGATCCCCATTCCCCCCGTTAACTTTACAGTTTGTACAGTTCAAAATTCCTGGTGACGCCTTTCATATTATTATTTACTGATTTTAAAGAAACAAACAGTCCACAATGATATAATAACATTTGTTTTTTAAATAGGGTTTAATGACAGACCAGCAAAGTTTCTAAATAAAAATCATATACTTATATTATTAAATTGTGTTACACCAAAGGATGTGTATTTGTATGAGAGTAAGTGTAGATGTGTGTTTATGTGTATTAGTGTGGGAGTAAGTGTTCAGGTGAGTGTAAGTGTGAGCATCATTAAATAGTAAGTGGGATCGTATCGCAGCCAGAAATAATAAGTTTCAATTTATTTAAATAAATTAAGGGGCATGTAAAATATATCAGTAGATGAAAAAAAACATTATAGTTAGAGCAAGAACGATAGAGGAAAGGGTGTTGTGCATAGTTAGTGCTACAGACTGGCAGATGGAATAAATACTTATTTCTTGTCACGCGAAAGGGGACATTAAGACATTATCATGGTTTACATTGTGGCAACAGTCTATCGTGAATAATTTGGGGATATTTTCAGCCCAGTAATTAAAATTTTGTTACAGCCCCACTGCACTGGGGTAAAAATAAACTTACTCTGAAATATTTAAATCCTTGACAATTTTTAATGAGTTTTTAAATAATTGTCCTAGAAAATAAAAACCAACTGTAGTAGAGATCAAACCTCTGCAATACTATTAGACTTTAACCATTCTTTTTTTATTAAGTTTACATTACATATTCTGTGTCTGGGCAGATGAAAAATACAAAAAATTAGAACCAGAACCTTGGACGAGTGTTTTTGACTTGATGGCTACTCTCAGATAAAAATCCCCAATGAAATCAAGTGGAGATTAGTTGTTGGCGCGTTTGCATGCCATGCTTGAGGTACTAGGTTCGATTCCTGGCAGGGAAGATTAAAAACATGTATTATTTTTTAAATTTGGTTCTACGCAGCGATATCTCAGTTTTTATTGTGTACTATTTTGTGTAACTATAGTCTTTTGTTATTATTTGTGTATATTCGTTGTTTTCTATTTTTGTTTAATCAGTTGTTTGTGAATTTTGTGTATACAATGTTATTATTGAATAATTAAAATTAATAGAGGTGTTGATGGGAACGATGTGTTAGCCCCTGTTCATATATCCTCCTCTCCCTCATTAATCTTCATAAAGTTTGTAATCCATAGGAATAATTTTGTTAACTTTCCTCTATGTGCAGCTAACAGAGTCCCCCAGGTCATGTTTTTTCCAATATACACAAAGATTAATAATACTATGATTGATTTATAACAGCTGTGGGTGGATTGTGAGCTTTTGGATCCCCTCAACTTCTTACTTTCCATGTAACAAAAATAATCCAGGTACACTGCAATTGGAGTACTGATGCAAAGCTCTATGCACCACTGGGTGTGGATAGGAAAATTATGATGACGATTTTATTACATGGGGTAGCATACAAACCAATATTTACACATCAGTGCTTATAAAATTAATATCTAAATCACTACAGTAAACACGGCTCTTTTTATATTATGTTAGAATGAGTTGGTTTTGTCAAAACCAATAACTCTAAAAATCCATTTAGAAATTAAAAATAAACAATGCTAAATTAAGCATTGTATCATTTTGAATCGGGTTGTGGTCCCATCGCTCGTGTCGCGAACTCACGGATCAGAGGTCCAAAGTTTGAACCCCTCTCTACCCCACTTGACTCTCATTTCCTAATATTATGTTATTTATTCCTTGAAAATGGCCCCCAAAATTGAAATATTTGGGTAAACCTAGGTAAACAAGGCACTCTCTTAATACCCATACACAATTCCTCTTTCTTCTCTAACTCATATAGTGTCCATGCAGCTCGACTGTGGAATCATCTCCCATCCACCATCAAAGATGTTACTACATTATCTCTGTTTAAATCACGTCTGAAGAAACATCTCCTTTCTCTTCCTTAATCTCTCCTCCTTTCCTTTTTTCTCTTTCCGCTTTTTTCCTTTTTCCCATTGAGAAATAGTTTTGATTTAAGGTAATTTATAAACAAATACGTTTATTTCTATTTTTATATATTTTTAACTTTTTAATCTTTTTTTTTCTATTGAATATGTTCTGTAACTTGAATTATAAAAATAAAACTTTTATTTTATAGGTTGGTTGGAAGAAATTGCCATTTGGCAATAAGCCCGCCAATGTACAAATAACATTATGTACAAAAAGTTAAATAAATAAATAAATTATAAGAACACAAATACGAGTATAGTACGGTCTCTGTTATCCAAACCCATAATAAGCCAAACCTCCAGCAACCCGAACCATAAAATCGGGCGAGGGAATGTAAGAACTAAAGCTGTCTCCAAAAGCCTTATTCGTAGGCAGCATTAGTTTATTTACCATTGGTGCATCATTTGCGAACACTACATTTGGTAAATGATAAAAACAATCAAGAAGTTTAAGCATGGGTTAGCGGAAAGGATATGGAGAAATGTTCTGAGATAATGACTGAAGAAAATGAGAGCATTACAGAAAAAGAACTAGCACCTAACACGGTCAAACATAAATATGGCATTTCAACTATTAAAATTCGTTAAGAGTGGGCAGTCAAAAACAATGTGAAACCCTCAGAGTAATAATTCTCTAAAAAAGCCGTTAAGCTCTATTGCATAAAACAAAAGCATTCCAAATTTTTGGTTTGGTTTTTAGTTTAACAACGAACGTGTACCATACGGGCGACTCAATTAGGTTATTACCCCACATTATTAAGGTGAAACCCCACCAGATTACGGTTTTGCGTTAATTGTGTGATAAAGCACAAAAGTAGCATACAGAAAGTAAGAAAAAATCCAGATCTTTAAATATCAAACAACAACAAGCTGTTTCTCCATATCACTGTCTTGCATACAGACCTCGCTTCTTTTACAATCTTTACATTCATACATCTTCTCATGCACGCACGCCGATTATTGCGACTTCCGACACGTCTATCATCAAGTATTTCTTGGGTTTAGTTGTGCAATGTCATTTTTTTGGCTTCCTCGTTTTCTGTATCTATCAACATTCGCATCTTGAATCCTTTAAGCCATTTTTTAAATATCAAATACATAATTAACACACAAAACATACCTACTATGCCTTTTAGCATGCGTATTGATATACAGTGATCTGTTAAATAAAAAAACCTTGTTAATGAACAATATGAAAGTTTTATTATTTAAAGACTCGAGTAATCCAAAAATTTGTGAAACCAAACAAGTTAAGTTTTTAATTGTTCGGATTATCATCACCATCATTAATTTTTCGCACTTTCTGGTGCATAGGGCACTGCATTGGTACACCAATCAGATATTATAACAAAAAGTCATTTCACTTAAGTTATTATTGGTGTTAATTGTTACTACTCAATTATAATTATTCATTGTCTACACTCAGTGGTGCATAGGGCACTGCATTAGTACTGAAATTGCAACATATCTGAAAAGTAGGGTGATCTGTCAGCCTCATGGTGTAGTGATCAGCGTATTTGCTTACCATGCAGGTCTCAGTTCGATTCCTGACATGAAATATTTATTTAAAAAGGCGTTTTTAGACTAGAATATTTCATAGTTTTTGGACTGGCACCTGAAGCGTAATACTGATCATCTTACCTTCATGTAACAAAAATGATCAAGATACGCCGCGATTGGTTTACCAATGCAGTGCCCTATGCACCATAAGATGCGGAAAGGGAATGATGATGATGATGAAGGTGATCGGACTTACGCTTCAGGTGCCAGTCCAAAAACTATGAAATATTCTAGTCTAAAAATGCCTTTTTGGTGTCCCATCCTTCGTGAGTGTGGTACTTCCAAAAATAAAATAAAATACTTGAACTCATTAAAATAAAATTATATCAATTCATTAGTTAACCCATAGAAAATTTGTTGATAATGATCCTTAAGATAAAAATAACTTTATTTAATTTACTTACATATAACTTTGAATTATGTATCCTTACCTCTGTTCTGTATAAATACATTTAACTATTTAATAAAGATACCAGTCTCGAAGATGTCGCGAAAGCGATGAAACCGGTCACTGGATATTCCAAATTTGTGGATTAAAGTATCACTCGTGTTTTATTTATATAATAAATTACAATGAACTTCCATCAAGAATTTTCACTTACAAAGTTAAATGTTTTCAATTAGACGATGTGATTCTGTACCATCGTACATTTTAAGGGGATATTTATAATTAGATTGTATTATATTTGCAGTGACGAAATATGAAATACACATTATACATTAATAAATCGTTTTTATCAAAGTTAGCAGGAATTGAACTTGGGACCTCATGCATATGGTAAGCAAACACACTAACACAAAAATTATATTCATAAAAGCATATATTATGCGAAAGAGGTTTGACAGTAATGACTATAAACACCTCGGAACTGAATTAACATTTGCAAATGAAATGCAGTGGTCTCTCAGTAATCTGGCAGATATCAAACCAGAGCACTGTCGGATTACTGGAAATCACTAGTAATGACCCATTTAGACGGCAGACGGTATGTTTTATTGTATAGATATATATTATCACTACATTAGTGAGCATGACACAGAACAGACTGGCGTAAGGTAGATAAAGTAGACACATGCATCACGCACAGCGGTCATTGACCCTGCGACAAGCAATCACTTGTCTCCAAGTCACGCAACCCGCTCGGTAGTGGCCTGTATAAAAATACCAGATTACTGCACAGGGCCGGAGAAGTGAAGTACCGGATTATGGAGAGACTACTGTATTCATAAAAAAACATATTTCAGTTAAAAATTTATTCAATCAATTCGCGATAATACTTTTCCTTCAGGTATCATCAAATACACAAATAATAAAATTAAAATAACTTGCAAGGTTGTTTTATATTTATATGTACTTAGTTATGTGTAAAATTGGAAATACATGTTTTTAATGAAACAATAATATTTATGTGAAACAACCAAGAATAATAAAATAATTTATAATGTGGATCTAATAGGTAGAACACAATAAATATGGAAGAATTATACCATAACTGCAGAAAACTACTTGAATTTGTGAAGGTTACAATATCGCCATATGTTAATGGTTGGTAGGCAATCAAAACACAATACGGATATATATTTGTTTTTGTGTCATGATGAATCCAGATGAACACCCCATTACTTTATGATTTGTAAAAAACTTATAGTATTTAAAAAGGGTTTTAAGCGGTCTTGGCTCGGATGGCTGCTCTCTTCCCAGTAACAGCCTGGAAACCAGACTTGATACTAGCTACGGAGCACCGGGATCCACACGTCTCACACTGGAGGAAGAATAACCTAGTGTCCTTCTGGAGGATGGTGTCGGGGGATCTGCACGTATGACAAGTTACGTATTCTTTAATATACCGACGTAGCACATTTTCTATTTGTTTCTGTTGGAACCTTCCCTTAATAATAAGCTGGCTGTTGCCATCCACTGAACCACTCGTTCCCAACTCGGCCAGCAAGAAGTCGAGTAAATGTTTCGGTTGTCTGTGCAACGTTTTACATATTTCCGTAAAGTTTGCGAATGAGGTCTTTTTGGTTCCGATACGCACTACTTGGGGAGGTCTCATGACGAACTTCTGTTTCTTTCCTGAGACCATGGACGGGTTCTTCTCCCGCATGATGTCGAATACTCTGTCCAAAAGTTCATCGTAAGTGTAATCTCTGTCGGAACCGGCCCATGTATTGCTTGTATCATCGATATTTTCTTTGTTGTCAGATTTACTCTGTTCATCTTCAGCTATAAAGTCGTCCAAGTTTTTCTTCTTTTTTTTCTTTTTCGTCTTCGAGAAGTCAATATCTAAATCAAGATCGTCTTCGACTTCTTCTTCTTGGTGTTCCGCTTCTTCAATAAGAGGCTTTTCCTCTTTCGCCTCGGGAAGCGCACCTTCTAATTCGTCCAGGTTGAAAAACGGCTTCTTTTTCTTTTTCTTCGTTTTACCGAAAGTATCTAAATCCAGATTGTCATCGTCGACTGGGTCCACGTCGGCTTCGCGAGACACATTTTTAGAAGTTTCTTTGACGGCCGAACCGATGGATTCCCCAGCGAGGGCTGAATCTAAATCGAAAGCGGTCTTCTTCTTTTTCTTCTTCTTTGTCGGATCAAACATTAGATCTTCATCCATGATTGCACTTTCCAATAATCAATTTATGTATTTATTTGAAGGTTATAAACCAAACATGAGGGGCTTGCTTGACAAACGATTACATCAGCCACGCACTGCAACCAACTGAAAAACAAAATATAACTGCATCTGCCATTTTGGAAAGTTGTTGAACATTTTAATCTATACCAACTTAACGCTAAAACCTCTATTAGAGAAAATAAAGTACTTATTTTGAATAAAATATCATAGTACCACACACCGGTAAACATAATAAGATTTTTTCAATTATTATTCATATTATTTATATTCATATACTATAGAATACAGACTGTACTTTATACTTATGAAATATGTAATGATGTCAATCATTGGCATTTACAGTAAACAAAAGCTCAAGGCTTAAAATTAAAGTGTTTTAAAATAAATTATATCTGACCCATGATCTAAAAGTAATTAATACGGTTGCCTAGCAAGCAAGAGCTCTCGGGTGTGATTCCTGTCATAGTTGATATAAAATATTGATTTAATATTTGCACACTGCAGTATTTGATATTCCCTGAACTGGTATCTGAAGTATATATGACTGATCATCTTATCTTCATGCATAAAAAAAGCAGAGAGGTACGCTATCATTTATATACCAATGCAATGCCCTACGCTCTATACACGATTAGGTGCGAAAAGAGGAATGATGATTGTGATAATATGATTTACTTTTTTATAAGTGAGTAAAAATACATCTTATTTAGCCTCTTTCCAGGATGCTATTCTGAACCACTCTTGCGGCCGTAAAAAATACTGTTTTTTGTGTGTTTTGTATGTAAGTACACGAAAAAAATGAATTTTCTACGGTAGCGAGAGCATTTGGAATACCAGGTGGATGGAGAATATAGTTATATGTATGTGAAATAGTACCAGGCGCCAGAACGAGAGTTTTTGCGACTCGATGGCTATTTTCAGGTAAAAATCCTAAAAAGTGAAATTAAATTAGAATAAGTTGGCTTCGTAGTATAGCGGTTGGTGCATACGCTTACCATGCTTGAGGTTCGATTGCTGGCAGGGAAAACGAGAAATATTTGTTTTAAAGGTGATTAGATTATACTTCACTGTCCTTGGACTGGTACCTGAAGTTTTAACCTGACCACCTTACCTTCATAATAGATAATGGAGGCATGCTGAGTTTATTTTTCCTATGAAGATGAAAAATGCATTGAATTAATAATAAAAAGTGTAAGAAATAATGTCCATCGACAAAAATTAAGTTTAATTTGAATAAATACATTATATGCTTTTTTTTCAACAACGTTTTAAGGGTAAACCCACCTACTTTTGTATGGTTATATGCAATTAAATTCATTAAATATTTTATTGAAATGTCAATGAAATTGATAAAAACTAGATTTAAATTAATTTATTATTTTCCCTCACTTTATATTGACTTATGTACTTAAATTGATAAAGCAATTTTTGTTGTGCCTGCAAAGTGTTAAGAATTAAATAAAAAATGCTTATTTGCTCCTAGAAAAAAGTTTGAAATCTGTTATACAGGTATGTTTTTTTTTATTCACATTTAATTAAAAATAGTTTAATATTAATTTCTTACATTTTTTCACGTATGGTAAATTTACAAGATAGTTTTGTTTGTAGAGGGAGTTTGTTTTTTTATATTTGAATACATTTTTCATAATGATAAAAAGTAGGTACTTCAATGTAATAGGTTTTTCTAGAATGCATACTGTTTACCTTGCTAGGTAAAACCTGTTAAGATAAAGAAAAAATCAGATTTCGGTCAGTACCTAATGAAAAATTTAAATTAATTGTATTTAGGGATAAATCGAAGACTGTAAACGATCATTTTCATGTACCTAATCAAAAAATTAATATTATATTGTTTCTATTGGTTTCAATAACTAAAATTGATTTAATAAAAATCTCAATACTCACACTATACCTAGAAATAGTTAATAGTAATCAGAAATATTATCTTTTATATATGTATGATCTGAATTTTCTTACACTACTTTTCTGTATTCTATTTCATATGACGCGCATTAAATTTAATTAGGTTTTTTGTATAATGTGTATCTATCAATGTACATAATTTAGTATATAATAAGAGTCCCAAGTCCCAACTAAACATGGAACTTTCTAGCAAGTCAGGACATGAAAATTAATAATTTTGTGATAATGCAATTGCATATATTAATTAAAACTATTACAACTAATTAACAACAGAGCATATAGTATAAAAATATCATTCAGTTCCTACTAAAAGATGAGCAAAGAGGAATTAATGCCACGCTGCTTTAAAAAATTCAATTTCTTGTAAATTTATGAATCTTATCTCTATGTTTGGAACTAAAAGTTTTTTATTCTAACCGATTATTAATTCAAAACGTATTTTTGATAATATTTTTTGTGTTTGTTCTATTTTTAAATCAATACTTACGTGGGCAAGTAGTTATTTTAATAATACTAAACTATGATATATTTATTATTAAAAAAAACATTATTTTTTAGTAAGAATCGCGTTTAGCTATTGTGCACGAGGTTTTGGGTTCGGTTTCTGGCGGGGCCGAAAATGAGTTGATTTTTTTACTTAAATAATGATTTAAGCTTATTAGCTTAAAGCTTAATAGCTCAAAGCTTAATACTGGAAAGATACCTATAATTATTAAAGTGTAGGGGTGATTACCTTGCCTTAATGTAACTCTTCATTAATTTCAAGTTCCATAAATCAAGCGCATTGCGCTTGCTTATGAGTAGCTACGCAGCTATCTTTCATGTTATTTTTCTTCATTTTGATAAGGTAAGGTTTTAAGGAAATATCAATACTTAAAATATTATTCAAAAGTGAGTTGAGTTCCTAAATCCTAAGTGTAACACATAAATAATAATTAATTTTAATATGAATTATTAAATCACCCATAAAGATGTAGGTACTCAATCATGTTTTGTTTTGGTCAAATATAAAATTACAAACTGCACGTGCACTTGCTTAAATCAATAAGCAATAGGTATTTTTATTACTGTTACACAACAAAAAAAAGTAGTAGAAGAAATAGCAAACTGAGCGTCGGTGATCATTACACCATCACGTGATTGTCTGGCAGATATCATGCGACTCGTTTGTTTATTTGGTAACGTACACAAACTTTCTCGCTGTGTATGCATATTTTATTTGACTTTGACAACATCGTCTATATTTTTATCACAGACAAGGAATCCAACATGACATAAAAAAATCTAGTCTATTGCTATTAATGTCAAAATCGCAGACTACAGATATATCGTCAAAATTTTATAAAGGTGTTGAAGGCTGAAGAATAAAGATATCTATAGTCTGTGGAATAACCTAAAATATCCTCCTTCCTCAAAAATATGTGTACATGAAATAATCAGAAACAATGTCTGTTATTCGCCTCAAACAACTTGTAAATCTTAGATTACCATTTTGTGTAAGAAAAAGTAGTACAGATATAACACGAAATGAAGAATATACCAGTACACCGATGTACCCAAAAATTATGGATATTTCGCGTGAAGCAGTGAAACAACGTGAAAAGGAAGCTTGGCACGAAGAAATTAAAGCACTGGAAACAGTAGAGGAGAAAATATTTAAAATCAACATGCCCAGATATTATGGTTTTAAGACAATTTCGTTAAGAGAACACTGCATACCATTACAGTCATTAGAATTTATCCAGCACTGCACTAGGACTCATTTTATCAAGAATAATTCTCTTCCCGAATTTTACGTGTTATATGATAGTGCTGCAAGTTATATGGCCAAACAGCTGAGGGCTGACATTGAAGATGCCATTAAGTTTGAATACCACAGTTTAAAGTTAGTAGATTTAAATAAATACAGCATAAAATATTTACTAACAGCTTTTGCTGTAAGAACTTTTATTCAGGCATATATTTAAACGTTGAAATAGAAATATAACGTAGTCACATAACATATGGTCTATTTATACTATTGGTATATTTGGTACACAATATGATAAACAATTGAGACGGGTTGTGGTCACGAGACTACGAGATCCGAGTATTGAATACCACTCTACCACAACTTGTTTCCCATTTTCCAACACGGGTATTTACGTCTAGAAGAAAATGGCTCCAAAATTGAAATATTACAGTAAAGAATGCAAATGAATCGGGTTGTGGTCCCGTGGCTAGTGTCTCGGACTCTTAGCTCAAAGGCCCGTGGTTCGAATCCCACTCTACCCCAACTCGATTACCATTTTCTAATAGTGAGTTATTTGCAACTCCTTGAAAATGGCCCTCAAAATTGGATGTAGTTATGCGGAAAGCGTCCAACCCTCAAAATGCTAAAAATGAGTTTAATGCCGGTTTTAATAGCATACTACGCTATCTTTATGTGCTGAAAACGTCCAAGCTCCAAGTGTTATACTTTTTTGCCTATTAAAGAAATTAACAAATAAATTTTAAAAAGAGCTGCAGAAAACAGTCAAACCACTTGGACGTTTTTAAAGTTAATATAACAGTGATAGCCTTGATGTAGGCTAGAAATTTCTTTAATTGGCCAAAAAAGTATAGCACTTGGATCTTGGACGTTTTATTTATTTATTAACGGACATTGTCCATGTATACAATTTATAAGGTTTAAATATTACAATAAAAGAATAGTTTAAAACATAAAAAAAAGAAAAGAAGCATTAACAAACATAAGGGACATTGAGACAAGATCTGGACTATTTATTTAGTGCTCGTTTAAATCGTTGTAAACTTAAGCCAAAAAAGTCCAGATCTTGTCTTGAGTTAACAATAGAACAAAGACGGGTCATTGGAGAATTAAGGCCATAGTTTTCAGCACATAAAGATATCGTAGTATGCTATCGAAACCGGCATTACCCATTTTTATCATTTTGAGGGTTGGGCGCTTTCTGCATAACTACATCCAATTAAATATTTGGGTAAATCAAAAGAACGCAAATATTTATTTTATTTAAAAAAAATAAATAATTCTCAAAGATATTTGTATTAATTAGTTTGATGTTATTCGTAATGAATTATAGTAATTATTATTATGGATAATTTATATAGCACTGTTTTTGTGAAAATCACCTCAAGGGCGCTTTAAAATTAATATCTCAGCTAATCTTGCACGGAGCACATGGGTGATTGGGATTATCATTATCTAATGAGGCTCTAGCCTGTAAAAATAAAGATTATATTATGATGCTACTCATCATCATCCCTTTTCCGCACCCATAGGGAACTGACTTGGTAAACCAAATGCAGCGTTGTTCAATCATCTGTTACATGACGGTAAGGTGATCAGTCTTAGGCTTCAAGTGCCAGTCCAGGAATAATAAAATATCACAGTTCAAAAAACTTTACATTTCGCGTCCATTCTGCTAGGAATCGAACCCAGAACCTCAGTAATGGTAGGCAAACGCGTCAACCGCTACACAACGAGGCGGAAATATCTTCACTCGATTTCCTCATTCAGTTTTTCTGATTTTTACCTGAGCAGCCATCGAGTTAAAAACACTCGTCTAGGATTCTAGTCTATTTCACACACAGAACTGAAATGCTATTTTGTTATTCTGCGTACCTTAGTATGTGTTACTTATTTTATTATTTTTGTTTTATTTCATTGGAAAGCCAACAGACATTTATAAATTTATAAGATACAATTATATTATAAATACATATCATAAAGTCCAATTAGAGGCTTCCACATAATATTGTTATTGTAAATGTTGTCACATAAAAATAATACATAACATAAAATATCTAATCATACAAACCTTATAATATTACTAAAAATGTAAATTTAATACGTATTATTAAAAATATATCTACTTTTGAATATTGGTCACACAGTTGCACAATATAATATATAATACAACTCTCTTGTTCTCTAAATCATTTGAATAAATCCGTAGCATGTGACAACAAAATAAATTGTTTTTATTGAATTACAAATTTAAAAGCTTCAATTAAATTAATTTAACAATAGAATCACTATGTAAAGCGCCCTTGAGGTATTTTATTACGAAAATGGCGCTATATAAGTTATCCATAATAATAATAATAATAATAACTATAGTTGACCATACAGTGTACATTCATTATGTGCCTACATACAGAACTGCACATAACCTGCATAATATAGGCTGCGGATTCAAGGCGCAACATCATAACTTGAATTATTTTTGGAAATTTCATTTTTAAAGGAAGTTAAAGATATGTTATTAATATCAATACAATTTAATTTCTGATTACACATTTTGCAGGTTCTATTTACAAATGAATTTTGAAAAGCTAGCCATATAATATTTTCCCACGAAGAGTTGGTTTATAAAAATAAAATTGATTTAGTGGATTCAATTTGGTAGTCTAGAACTGTTCTTATAAAAATCGTACTGTAACTAAGTTGTTAAATATTCAAACAAGTAAAGAAAGAAGAATCATTACGCCAAAACGCATCAATTGTATCACTGAGAAAAAATATTATTACCCGCAAATTTATTAGTTTGATTTTAAATATCTAAGTCCTAACTAAGTACTAATGTGTAAGTCCCAAATTTACTTAGCAAGTTCCTGATGTCTATGCAACCTGTGAAGATCTTGTTGTGTTGGTTCAGGTTAGAGGAAAAACAGTTTTTACATCAGTAACGAATTTTACTGAAGTTATTTATGTAACATTGCATGAAAATATGAGTGTAAAACTTAGTTCTAGCAGAAAATGCCAAAATATAATTTTTTACCGTTTGTGTACTTATGAGTTTTACATCTTAAGGTGATCTTCGGTACGCTAGCGTACAAAAAATACATACAATAAGAAATACTTTGAATAACATGTAATTTTAAAACAATAGATTATAAAAACACAGTAAACAATAGGCTGTATTTTATTTTTGTTTTTAGGAGAAAATTTGAACTAACCAAACAATTTAGTGATGCAAGACAGGAAGACGATTTGTTGGCCAAATCGGTGATCTTCCAAATCAACAGACTTCTGACAAACCATTTAGCATCCAGCATTCCTCACTTGATGGAATCCCAGGTTAACCAATTTCAAATATTTAATCGATAAACTAACTCCATCTATTCTATAATAGTGTGATTTTATTCTTAACATATGAACGGTAAAAAGGCTAATGCCCGTATTTAGAGATGAGACTCAAAGTGAGGAAAGTAAATTCTATTATCCTCACCTTCTAGTTATTATCTGCATATGAGATTAAAATGTACTTTCCTTACATTGAATTTTGTCTTTGAATACAGCCATAAGTTACTATTTAATCATTCACTCCTGCTTATAGAGATGTTCTTTCTTTCTATTGCACAGAACAAAAGCTTTCCAAAATTTTTGTAAGGTTTATGGTTTAACAACAAACATGTAACATACGGTTTCAGTTTGCACTTGCTATTCTCGACCTGAGTACCTACGGCCCGTTGTGTTGTTGTAAACTGTAGCTAACTTCGTCGTTGATAATCATAGAATGATTTTTGTCCATATGGGCGACTTTATTAGCGGGTGGCGTATTATTACTCTGAGGATGCGCCACTATAGCCAAAATTGACCTATATATAACAGAGGTGTCCAACTAGATCAGACCCGAGGTCTACTTCTTACTGTCCAGTGTTCGCGCTATCTACCAATCATCATTTTCCTGTCCACACAAAGATGATATTAGTTGTTCATTAACTTTTCGACATGATAGTAACATTGTTTTTTGAAGTGCTGAATTTTTTGTTCATATAGTGTACTCATGGAGTAGTTCACTCATTTGGTTGATTTGAAAACAATTTTCATGTTCTGATTAATTTGTTTCCTAAATGTTCCAACCCTCATTTCTGTTTAAACTAGCATTTCTTTTTATTTAGTAACATACCAATGTATTATTATTTTAGTAACATACCAATGTATTTTTTGTTTAGTACCATACCTATTTATTTTTTATAGGTTGACAATGAGCCACGACATGAATCATTTTGGTATGTTGGAGGATTTTCCGAGTATCCGAAAAATATTAGAATAAAAGGAGGTCGACATTGGAATAAATATTACTACCGGCCGAGAGACTTCCCAGTGAGATATTTAGGTAATAAAGAAACCCATATAATATAGTTTTGGGATATTGAAAATAATAAATTGAATCAATTTTTTTTCCTGCTATAGGTAGTCCTGTTCTGTCTGTGAGAAGTGAATTCCCATTGGAGCCGATAGTTCCTTATAGCGATGCTGATAACCAAAGTCTAGAAGTACCTCTTTACGATCTGTATCCTAGTAATCGTGGTTTTTTCTTTGAACATTGTCACGGAACTAATATACCTGGTATGTATTCTGATTGTATCAAAATTCAGTGTTTTGTCAGACAACACAAACAAATTAAATAAAACAGCTTATTCAGTTTCCAATTTATATTTTTGAAGTTATTAAAAAATTGGTTTAATTTCAGGATTTTGGCCAGGAGACACTCAAGAATTCGGTCTATTGTCATACCATTCTCGAGGGTATATGAAAGATAGAACACGCCGTGAAGATGATAATTTGGAAGCTCTCGATTCTCAAGGAATAATGACAAGCTTCGGTTGGCTAATGGCTCAAGCTTGTTATCAAGGATTTTCAACCTATAATGAAATAACTTATCCGTTAACCACTCAAACCATTATCACCAATGGCCGTCTATGGTCATTCTATGCGTATCAAATGAACACATTGCTTGTACACGGTGACAATTTTAAAACAAACAAACTTAGAAATATTTGCTACGGAACAGAACCTCTTAAGCTATTTGAAAGCGTCGACAGTGAAGGAAAGGTAATCGGTTTCAACGATGACGTGCTAAAAATGCTAATTCAGTTTTATATAAATGTTCCCAAAGAAAGAAAAGACACACTGATGAAACCGTATCTGGGAGAAAAGGTTAAGGTCATTGCGGATATTGAGCACGAAGAAAAACGGGTGTGGCTAGAAAAGTATTACAAACATTTAGTCGCTAATAGACCACGTCACAAACTGATGTACGAGATTTACGATTGGGAGAAAATTTACAAAATTAGATTTAAAACTCGATCCATGGAACCGAAAAGAAGACCCTTCGAATTACATCAGAATCCTATGGCAAAAAGGTTGGATGATCATCATCCTGCTTATATTCCCAAGGTATATAGGAGTCATCCCAAGAGCAGGAAGAAGTGGGAAAAAACATACTACCCTTAATAAATTAACTTTCACTTGTTTAGTTATTACATTTTAGTTTTAATAAAAATCAATACTGATGTATTTGAATGTATTATTACATTTATAAAAATTGAATGATTTGTTTTTTCTTTTGTGCATATCTAAGGAACATTTTATTGAAATAAAATACCTAATAGTTCAGAAATTATCCAGTCAGAATAAGAATACAGATCTGCATATGACAGAACCATAATCCTAGATGTCCCCCCCAGGTAAAAATCCCATTAAAGGAAATCTAGTGGGGTATAGTCTATATTTACTCGGCCGAATCTAGAAGCGGATTTACAACCCGCTTGTCGCCACTGTCAGCAATATTTTGAAGATATATTCATACTAACAGGCTACCGATACCTATCGCAGCTCACAGTAGAATACCAGCGCTTTACCGAGATTATAGTCTCACAATTCTTTGTAAGAGGCGGAAACTGTTTCTAGATCTCAGACACGAGGCCGTTAGTTGGTGGTGGTAAAGAGGATGCCTAAGATCGTGGGTTTTTTTGTGCTTCTTTGCTTCTGCGGCTGTCCTTCGTCGAATGTGTGGTGGAGCGATTCCGGTGATTTTGTGCTTTTTATCAATCGGTGTTAGCTATAGGCATTCTGCCACTGTTTGTGCCATTTTGTTGATTGCTATGTCCACCTATTCGGAGTGGGCAGACTTTTGCCACACCGGATACGCATTCACCCTGCTGATATACACAAACTTTACGCCGAAGTTATAAGCGCTGATAGCATTGCACCCCATGTGGTCCCTACGAGTTTACGTATTGTATTGTTTCTTGCACATACCTTTTGCTTAGTTTGAATGCAATTATTACAATGCTCATATTAAAATTATAATTTTTTTAAAGGGAATCCGCCAAGCCTATATTTGAAGGCTTGTCAGCAGGTGGAAAAGAGGAGATAAGGAAGGAGGTTATGAAAAATACACAACACCCCGACGAATGGAGAAAAAAATCTCACTTAGATTTTTTTTCTTGCAACTGGCGGGAATCGAACCCGCAACACTAGTTACAGTTAGCCGTTTAACCAACTGGGCTACGGTGCACGTCAATTATTGTACATGTTAATTGCGGCATTATTATACATAATACTAATTAAGCTAATTGAAATATATATACCGTGTCCGAGTGGTTGGAGATTGATCGTATATTGAGGGTTAAAGAAATCATCAGTGCGATTCTGAACGCCCTCTCGTGGGGTAGAGAAAGCGTTGCTAGCATACTATTACTACGTAAATTATGTGTTAGCAATTCGTTCTCTACCCCTGTGAGAGCATTCAGAATACCAACCCAAGCTTACGTTTTATGGTAGCAATGAATATTTATCGTCATTATCATTTCTGTATCCGCACCAAGTGGACACTGCATTGGAATTCCAATAATTGTAGCGTATATAGAAAGTGGTTCAGGATACCACCCCTGTTCAGTCTTACGCTTCTGGGCCGCGATTATGAACGGCTATCTTCGTCGGCATATACTGAGACGGTAAAACTAATTATTATTATTATGAATAACTTACAAATATAGCGCCATTTTCGTAATATAATACCTCAGGGGCGCTTTAAAAAGTGATTATATAAAGAATTTAATGTAAACTTTTTAAATTTTTAATTTAAGAAAACAATGTACTTTGTCACCCCATGCTAAGGATTTATTCAAATGATTTAGAGAACAAGTGGGTTTTAAGTTTTTTCCGAAACATCACTTTACTCTCACAGTTTCGCACCTCTGCTGGGAGAGCATTCCATGCCGTAGGGCCTGCGACCGCAAATGCGCGTTCGCCGAATTTAGTGCGCTGTTTGCGTAGGGGTATAATAACTTTTACTTTCGACGTAGATGAAGCCCATCTAAGCGTAAGATGTCTGTCAGCTAGTTCATCTGGAATGCAGAGTTCCCTCAGATATTCTGGAGCAGAGTTGTGCAGTGACTTATACATAAGCCAACAGAGTTTGTATTCCACCCTCTGTTGAAAACGTAGCCAGTGTAATTCTCGAAGTAATAGAGAGTGATATGACTGAACTTAGAGATTTCAAAAATAAGTCTAGCTGCGGCATGTCTAATATTGATATTTATGTACGAAAGTGTGTATATTTGTATGGAAATTCAAAGTATCTTCGCCGGTAACCGGTAATTGAACATGTTTAGAAAAAAGTGTAAACATATTCTATTTTGCATACTGGGAACTTAATTTTACTTTGTTGATAAAATTTAAGATAAATTCTAACTTCCCATTGCAATCGGGGCCCTGGTGCCAGTCTAGAAATAATGGAATACTACAGTGAAAGTACTTCTTCCACATACCGTGGGTCTCCCCATCGGTTTTGGTCATTCAAAAAAGCAATGATTTTTTTCCTAATAAACGAGTTACTCTTAAACCATTTAATTTTTCAATTTCACAATTCGCGATTTGAATTAAATTTAACACTACTACTTTCACTGTATGCTTGTCAAAGTTTATGGAGGGCCTTTGCCGGATATTGTCATTCATCCACATGACCACATTGCAAACACGATTTTTTTATTTACATATAGTTATTTTGAACCACAACAGGCCAGGGGGCCCACTTACAGTGATGAATTACAACACAGAACACTCAGGCTTAAAAAAATCACATTATTTTTTTGTGCTCTCACCGGGAATCGAATACGGAACTTTCCGCGCGTGAGTCAAGCGTCTTGACCACTACACCACGGAGGCCGCCGAATTACCATGGCTATCGCAAAAACTGTGTTTACTTTATAGAATTATGAATTCTTAATTCTATAGTTTTCTTGTATCAATTTGAGATAAATGGTACATTGCAGTAAACCACCTTTAAAACCAATTAAAAAAAATAATATTTAGTCTTAAAATAGTAGGTACAAATATAATACACGAATGTCCTAATATTAATTTATATCTAATTATCATAACATTTATAAACAATAAATGTACACTTGAAAGCTTTTTTGCAAAACGTTTTAAACAAATTGACCACATTACAAAAAATAGCTTCGAATAAACTTGAGAAAAAAAAACCAGAAGCACAAGGTTAAAGTCGATGCCAAATTACTTAACTAAAGTACTTACTCATTGTAAACAAAGCAAACCCCTTTAATACAACAATTTTCGTTAAAAAAACATTAAATCATTATTTTGGAAAACCCACAAAAAAACTTTTTTTTTTATTTTTTAAATTATTTAATATAATATAAAGTTACAACATGTTAACAAAAAGAAATACATAATAAAGCAAAAGTACACAAACAAAAAACGAAACGAAATACCACACCAAAAAAGAAGCAACCTCTTTTGCTT
The DNA here is from genome assembly GCF_059751315.1 of Micrasema longulum. Classification (NCBI taxonomy): domain Eukaryota; kingdom Metazoa; phylum Arthropoda; class Insecta; order Trichoptera; family Brachycentridae; genus Micrasema; species Micrasema longulum. The sequence continues at coordinate 20,051 of NW_028278552.1, read as the reverse complement.
GTTGTGGGATTACAATGTTAATAATTTGAGTACAAAATACACATATATTTCAAAAAAATAAACGAAGGTATACAAAACATTTTTTTAAAAATAGGTGCATATTCATATGCATGCAAATGAGCATGCGTGCCCACCCGTGTATAATTACACACACATATACACGCAAACGCACACGCACACTCACTCACACGCACATACACATTCATCCACATACATAAGATAACATGGTGGAGAAAATTATAAAATAAGGCTTTAAAGTTACTTAACAAAAGAATTTAAGTACTGTAGGAAAAAACAAAAAAACGTATTTCTTTAATTTTCAAATAAAAAACTTAAATATGATTTAAATGTTAAAAAGCACTTATTTAAAGCCAACCCGAATTTGACGTCCCATTCTACCAGGAATCGAACCCGGGATCTCAAGCATGGTAGACGAACGCGCCAATCACTATAGTGCGAGGCGGGTCATGGTGGGTTTATGAGCTACCTGCATCGCTTTAAGCTCTCCGAGATCGACAGCTGCCCATGCGACGATGAAACTCCTCAAGAAGTCCCTCACCTGTTTATGCATTGCTCCTTTTTCAGCTTTCAAAGACAACAGCTGGAGACGCGATGCAGAAGCTTGGGTGAAGATCTATGCGACATCCCATCGGTGATAGGTAATAAAGAACTCACACGAGAGGTACTTTCATAAATGGTCAATATAGTGCAGGCAATTGGTAAAATAAACCAAAGTAGGGAACAAAATGCCAAACACTCCTCTAGTGGAACGAAAGGCCTGTTGACTACTGCCAACAGGCCGGCTTCTCCTGAAGAGTTTGCTGAGAAGTAAATGCTGAGAAGTTCCCGATTGGCCCACATTAGTACATCCCTCCTGATCCCAACAGCTTAGATAAATTTAAAGGAATTTAATTGCGGAAAAATCCACTTTTGAAATATAAACCTTGTATATTATAAGCAGGTAAATAATAAAGCAACTCCAACATAAAAAAAGTTCGAGGCAAACTACTTATATCCACTTGATTTTTTTCTGAAGGTAGCTATTAATTGTTTTGGTTCTATTTCACACGTACACAGAACTATACACTACATTCCTCTCGTACCTGCAGGGAAAAAGGTTCAAATAAGTCAATAAAAATAAACCGGTCACCCCATTTCAATTAACAGTCGGAGCATATTTCTCGGCCCCGTCCATACAAATGCGAGCCTTTATGCTAGTCATAGTATATTATCAGTAAACGATATTCTGATGACGGTAGTACCTAGCGGCTATCATCGTTAACGGTCCATTTGACGCAAAAAAGGGTTTTACGTGTTCAGCTGAGCCCTTCAAGGGACGGTGACGTCACGGGGTGGCTCTGCGTTACCTCAGTATAGGTACTTAATGAAGGAAAGATTCGCAATATGGCGGGGGCGGTGCAGATTTCATTACATTTACTGAATTATTTTCGTCACCGTCCAAACTTAATGATGTCGAAAACAGTGGAATGATTTTACGATAAATGAACATGTAATCTTTAATCCCCATGGATAGTTTTTTTCGTTTTACAATCATCAGAAGATGTTCAAACATCAACAGGGCTTATGGCCTGTCATTAGCTGGTTTAAGTGATCACTTTACACACTGTAATTTTCGCCTTACGAGTATGTCACCGAGCTCCTTAACGGCTGGACAGATTTTGATTAAATATTTTGTGTGTGTTTGAGTGGGTCCCTGGATGGTTTAGATTCACAATTGGACCCGGTAGGTGGGGTGGCTGGTTACGATAAACTTATTTTTATTTGACTTTGGGTAACAGCAAATCACACAATTACGAAACGAAAAGATCGAAATGTTAAACTCAATGTCACTTAGTATATAGATTTACGATAATTCGAATATCGAACAAATGTCTGCTGAACCAGCTAATAGCAGGCAAGCCAACGTTCGGGTAGGACAACGTCTCTACATTAGTTATATATAATATATGACATATTGCTATGAAGCTAGCTGGATTTTTGCATCTATTTTGTTTTATTAATTTGTATAAATAAAAAAACTTTTTTTTTGATTGATTGGAAAAAATTACCATTTGCCAATGTACAAATATGTATGTAAAAGAAGTTAAATATAAAAATTCCGTTTCTTTTTCAAAATTCACTGACTTTTTCCATACGTTCATAGTCCCACTTATTGCATATTTTTTTCAATAGGCATTATAGCATTGACATTTTTTGCACTTTTAATTTTCTGCAAAACGGAAACAGTTTAAGAATTCCTGATTATAACCCTTTCAGATTATAAGGTATGATATCTGTATATAAAAGACGGACATCTAATGTGGTAAGGATTCTATGCATTTGAAAAGCGTACTTTTTCCTTTAAGGAATATACAGCTCTCTTATCTACCAGTTATAGAGAAGAAATTCTAAAGATGGATTTAGCATCAGAGCATTCTGTGCAATGTGCTTAAAAAACATTTTACTGCTCGATTTGCTTTTATACTAGCAAACGTAAATTTAATTTATTTTTATTTTTGAAAAAAATAGTTTCGTTTATTAATCATTAATTTAAACTATTTTAGGGGCATTTTCAAGAGGTTTTACCTTAATAACTCGATGCCTATACTTTAAAACGAGAAACCTTTTGACCCTCTTGCAAGTATGTTAAGACTCCATAATAAAATAGTTAAAAAAGTAAACATTGACATTAATTATGATAGAGCAAATGATTATATATGTTTTTATATTGTTTCTTAAATCAAATGCCTAATCTTTATTTTTGTGTATGTGAATTGATTTTAGTTTATTTTATTACATCTTATATGTTCTTATTTTTTTTTCTTAAAAAAAAAGTAGTTTCTTATGTTTAACTCAATTCTATTTCTTTAACTCAATCTTTATTCTTATCTTTCACTAAACTTAATCTTTATCATTACTTAAATTGATTTTACACACTTATTTTATATAATTTATGAAAGATGGTGGATTTCTATAATTGAGGACATATATAAAGAATGTTAGTAATGCTTACTTAAAAAATGTATGTATTTTATGTATCCTTGTTGAACTTCCAAATAAATAAAAAAAGAAAAAAAGAAAAAAAAGTTGATGCTGACGTTACGACTACTAAAAGACGACAACCTGGTTCAGTTTACTAGTTTGAATTATCACTTTTAAATTGTGTAAACTTCACCATTCTGACGATGATCTACATTTCTTATTTATTTATCAAGTAAATCCGGGAGGATAAACAGTGCCTACAGTTCTGTATGTGAAAAAGAACCAGAGGCCTGGGGTGATATTCCAAACGTCTCTACTCTATGTTGTATATAAATATGCGAGATATAAGCCTTTTCTACGGCCGCGAGAGTAGTTTAGAATACCACCGCTGACGAGTAATTTCGAATCGATAGCTACTCGCAGATAAAAATCTGAAAAAAGGAAATCGAGAGGTGATAACGCAAGTTTATCATGCTTGAGGTCGTGTGGAACTGTGATCCCACCTTTTCCCTTTTTAATCCCAGCAGTATTTTGACACCTACGAACGACACAACACGGCATGATGAAATTTAAATCGCCTATTGCGTACTAAAGCTAGGGTTTCCTAAGACAGCGGTGCCCGTATCTTAACGGCCGTAGTGAACGGTGATGTAGTGGACAGCCGTCGTAGTGGTGACTAGAGAGTGGTTTTATTTTTTAACGGTGTTATCAACACCATTTTTATAGGAAACCACTCTCTAGTCACCGTTACGACGGCTGTCAACCGCATCAATGTTCACTACGGCCGTTAAAATACGGGCATCGCTGTCCTGGGAAACCCTAGCTTAAGCGACGTCTACAGAGTACCTTATAACCAAAATGTAAAACTACTCATTTTTGAGTAGGTTAATCGGCATCAGTTTAATGCGCGTGCGCGGTTTCTGGACTATTATAATTTTATGGATTTAAATAAATATTGTCTTTCTTTTCACTCTTTAATATACCTTTTCACCGATGCCTTTTGAATATTTCTTCTTTTGACATGAGCAGATATTTTTTGAGTAAGTATTCACGGTTGCCATTTTATACATACTACATACCTATATTATATGTTTTACCATTTTTTATTCCATCAAAGAATTACATTCCGTGGAAGGGATTAAATTTCACTACACATAAATTTGTCAGCAAATCCCTTGTTGCAATCTCTTTCACTCATCCCCTACGCATTCAGAAGTTCTTTGATGGAAGTGTGAGAAAAAACATCTGGATACTGGATTACGTTCATAAAACATTTTGAATTATTAATGTAAATTCTCATAGATTGGAGTGATTTAGATTTACAGAAATAATGTTTAAAGACACATAAATAATAAATTATATTAATACGCCTATATATACAAGCGCTGTCTGCTCACTAAAAACAACAACTATATTTAGAAAATATGTACACATTAAAATATATTTATAATTAAAAAAATGTTAATTAAAACCAATCTTTCACCGGTCTGCGTTTGGTTGATGTTTATTTTGTTTATTTAATATCACTTCATAGTTTACAAATACAAACACAGTGCTTTAGAATGTTTAACAAGCCTATCGTCGTTGTGCCGGCTTTATCTATGTTTCTATATATCTATATATATGTTTATATTGTTTGTTTTTTTTTCTTCTTATGTTTATGTCATACCATATTTATATGCATAAACTTATAAATCATTAGAAAAGGAACGGTTCACGCGCAGACGCTGAAGTCTTTGTGGGCATTTTTTCCAAATTAGCTTAATTTTAAGATGGATTTTTTAAAGTGTATTTTTATAATTCAAATTCTATGTAAATATGGGTATGAAAAAATAAACCAACAAAAAAATAAAAAAGTACTTTTGAACGCAATTTTGTTTAAAAAAAAAATATTTTCATATTTTTTCAGAATCGAATTGTGCATTTTTCCTTTTTGCCATCGATAAAAAAAATGTAAAAAAACATTCCGTCATCAAAAGATACATTGTTTAAATTATCTCCTTATCAAAAAAAAGCTAAATGTTAATGTTCCAATGTGATCGCGAATACGATAAACAACCGTGGTTAGAAATCGTTATCACGTCGCTTATTAGCACGTCGATAGTTATTTGTGATTGAGCTACTATGCGAGTTTTAATTTGTCCGTTTGTTGTTTGTTTTACATATTGTAAGGTTTTATTTTTAAAACAACCTAATAACAACAACTCTATTTATTTATTCATTATAAGTACGGCCTAAGCCAATTACAACAGTTACATAAAGAAACATATATACAAGAAACTGAACAAAAATAACATATAACTATGTAGTAAAGACAAACAAAGGCAATAAAACAATGGTATCCAATGTATTCATAAACATGTAAGACTTCGAGCCAAAGCATTTCAATCCATTTTCATCCCACACTGTTTTAGTGGCGAAAAGATCTACAAAAAGCCATAAGATCTATCCCAAAGTATTTCAAGTTGTGTTACAAATTGACATAGGGGCATAAAAACAAAAGTTGCTCTTAGAAGATTGTATAAAAAGCAGATTTTAAGTCCGGGTGACATGGTTGGGAACATAAAAAGAAATTGATTGCAACAGAGATGCGACATCATTTATAGCATTAAGTGTTTTGAAAATACATATGAGGTCCATCTCAGTTCTACGTTTCTCCAATGAAGACAGATTAAGAGATTGCTCAATTTCAAAATTGGAATAATTACCCCCTTGCAATCCGAGCAACGGTGTTGGACAGACTCGATATGGTCAATATGAGTCCTATGAAATGGAGACCAAATTGCAGAAGCATACTCTAGATGGGGTCGAACTAGTGAGCAATAAAGAGTTGTGATGATTTACATTTAATATTCTATATAATTAGGAAAATATTTAGCTTGTTTGTTTCGTTTTAATAATTTAATTTATTTACGATCGTGTTATAGACGACATTGTCATCGTAATATTATGTACAGTGCTTAACTAATGTTCCTTTTTATTTTTGCCTCAAATTGAGTTGAAACAATAAATGGCGCATAAAAAAAACAAATTTGTTTGGAGTATTTCCCATTCTTTAATTCGGTAGTCAGATTGCAGAAGGGACCATCTGTATTTATTCGGTTTTTTTAGTTTTCATCAGTTTTAGTAAATATTTCACCAAATACATGTAGAAAATAATAAATATGTATATCTCCCCTCCCCTCCTCATCCTCTCTTCAAGCATTTTTGTCCTTATCCAGCCCAATTTACAGTAACTTAATGTTCTTAAAATTAATATTTAAAAAATCTTTGGTTATTGAGTACATGAAAATAACATTTTTATATGTATAAATTGTATGTATTTATTTGATATGCAATACATTTTCTTTATTAACTTTTTATACTATGTGGAAATCTGTTATTAGTTCTGAGTTTATACACTATATCTATTTGTTTACTAAAAATATGTATCTAGAACTGTTGATTTCCCTAATAAAATAAAATAAATAAATAAATAAAATAAAAGAAAAAGAAAAACACCACCCATATTTAAAAAGGTAATCTAATTTTGAAAACTGTACAAAACACTAAAATAAGTTAGTTTATTTATTGAATCGAGGTCTTATTAGTTTTTCTGAACATTATTGAAAATACAGATGGTCCCTTCTGCCATCTGACTACCGAATTGATATAATAATTAAACGCAATGGCAAAATATCATCATTTGGAAAACGTAAATATTTTAAGTGATGACATTAAATATTAGTGTTGCCACGCATGAGGTTGAAATGTGGCAATATTAAAAAATATATTTATCCCAAAATGTGATAATTTTTAGTTGATGTTCCATTGGAATCGTTAAAACGATAAACAATCACGTTGAGAATTTTTTTTATCCCGTCATCGGTTATAACCAATAAGTGCGGTCATTGTGATTGAGCACCTGGAACCTGAGGTGTACTGATTGTCTTACCTTTATCTAACATTCGGTGTATCAACGCCGTGCCCTATGGATTAGATGTGGATTGTGGATAAGGGATGTGCTGATGAAATTAAATATTGTTTTTTTAAGTTGTTAACTATTGTAGTCAAAAATAAAATAAAATAATCTATCTTTTTTCTGATATCCACAAAACTAGGGAGCAGTTTGTTTCTTGAAGCATTTGACCCCGATAAGTTATATAATAACGTAATATTTTAAGGAGAGGTCATTACATAGTTATTAGGGGTTAAATTATACTCATAAACTTTAATATACGTTTACCATCATATTTGACAATTTGTCAACAACCGCTAGGGCTTAATTTTAAATCTTTATTATACATCCCTTGTCTGTACACCCTTATATTTCAGCTCACAGAACGTAACTGAAGGGATGAGTCAGCTTTCGTGACATCTTGTCATTAATGATCAATATTTTCAGTTTCCTGGGGAATATTTCCGGGGGACTTCTCAAGGCTGTAGCGACTATTCGTTGAATTAAAACAAACATAATTATCTTATAACAAGATAATTGTATAAACTGGTCCAAAAAGAAAAAAGAGAAAAAAAAACATATTTTCTGGCGTTGCGCGTTGCCTAGTGGAGGTGAAATAATTCTGAAGAATCTCACACGTATTAATAAACGTTTCAGCTCTCTAACTTCACAATAATCAATAAATGGAAGAATCGAAGTAACACGGATGTTGAAATATAGACATATTAATTTTTTGTGAATGAATTACATATTTACTTTTCTATAAAGTTCTCTCTGTGTTTTAATACGTTTATCTTTATTACCATATTACAACCGAATTCTAGTCTGCAAAAAAATGACAAACTTAAATGTAATAAATTATAGAAATAAAATACGAGTGATATTTTAATTCACAAATTTTGAATATCGAAAGTATTACTCGTCTGTTATTTCTATAATAAATTACAATGAACTTCGATCAAGAATTTTCACTTACAAACTTAAATGTTTTATATGTAATAAGTATGTATGTGCACTTGTACAAGCATATACGAATTTGCATAGTATATTTTATTGGCATTCACTTATTGTTTTGTTTTACATCCATATCCATATACGTATATCGAATATGTGTATGTCATCACTGTCATACGTATTATTATATAACTTTTGATTCCATTTTCGACATGTATTATAAATTTTTATTATTTTTATTTTTCTATTATTATTTTGTATATTGTTTTGATTATTTTGCATATTTTTTCGGTTACCTGTATATTGTTTTAATATGAAAATAAATATTTTTGATTTATATATCGAAGAGTCCCGACTTAACACGGAATTTTCTAACAAGTCGGGACATAAAAAAACATATAATTGTGTCTATGTAAAATTGTGTATTTTGTGCATTAAATAAAAAAAATAAAATAAATAAAAAAACATTACATAGCACACAAAAATAACATAAAATAGAATAAAATTGTTTTAAAAAAACTTGTGCATGGGGTATCCATGATTTTATCAGTTTTACGTTAGAGCAAGTATCTATACAATAAAAAATACATAGAATAAATATTTCAATATAAGAAACATAAAGTAAAATTGTATGAATAAATCGCACCTTAAGGACGAAAACGACTAAACTAAAAAAATCAACCCTTTGGGGAATTGCAAAAGAAGAATGTAAATTGTGACACCTTCGTATTCTTTCGTCGATTGTTTCGTATTTTTCGAAGTAAACACAAAATTTTGAGTTAAAAATTATACTGAAAGCTTTCAGCTATGAATCAATGAAAAATAGCATACTGAAAGTAAATTATCATAAGTTCAAACAAGACATTTATTTAATGAGTCATTATTAGATTGAAAAAAAAAACAAATAAAAGCACAAAAGATAAATAAGATAACATATTTTTACTAGGTCAGATCAGGTCACTAAACACATGTTTTTATTTATTCACGAAATAACGTAAACGTAAAGAAGCCACTAAGATTATCGATAGTTTAAAAAATAAAATGACATTTACTTAAATAAGTCACTAAGGTTATCGGTAAATCGGAAAAAAATAAAGTAAACATGCCATTTTTATCGGAATAAAATTGACTCGACCGGCTTTCGGTCTTTATATGTTTGTCTGCGTTGCGTCCTTCACACAGCAATGTAAACACAACACTAATGGCGTCGCTTCTTGGAAATTGGATATAAAAAATGTTTTCTTACGCGCTGTAAAAATTAAAACATTTAATTGTTGGGCGAAGTTTCTTGAAAATGTATAAAAAAATAAATAATTTCAATAAAATAGAATACTTTGAACGACGACACTAGTTCTTCTAAACAAATATATGATATTGTGTTGTGATAGATTTCCGGTTTACGGGAAGTCAACTGACCAATCAGCATAATTCACCGAAAAGGGACAGAGAACTTGAGACATTACACGCGGAGTAATTTCAAAATAACGAAACTTTAAAAAATCATAGCGCTGATAATACGATTTAAAAAAAATGTTTGGTTTAGTTTCATAGTCGATTAACAAATAAAAAATTATAAAAAAGAACTCCTTCATTACTCAAACCAGATTTGTATTTTGAAAAGGATTCAGAATCCTTGGTTGCCTGAACATTGTAATGAGAAGGACCTTTTAGCCAAAGTCGTTGTAATTAAAAATAATTGAATTGAATTAAGAGAAAATGTAGTCTGACCTTTCTTCATACTAACGTATTCCCGTATTTTCTCCCTGGATTATAATAGCACTATAGCAGTGATTTTTTAAAAACAATATTTATTTATTCATTCATTTCTTTTCCCCACCTAATGGTGCATAGGGCAGTGCATTGGTATATCAATCGCAGTGTATCTTGATCATTTTTGTTAAATGAAGGAAATATGATCAGTCTAACGCTTCAGGTGCCTGTCCCGGGATTATGAAATATTCCAGTGTTAAAACACAGTTTTAAATAAATATTTCATATCAATCATGCCGGAAATTGAACCTAAGACCTCTGCATGGCAGGCAAACGCACTGACCATTACTTTCTTTTTTATTATCATCATAGGTATTTACTATTGGTTTGCTTTATCTCCTTTTTCGATAAATTGTTTACCATGGGAACTAAGACCATCCAAAAACCCTAACAAACGCCCAGTTTTATCTGTTATCTTTGGACGTACGGTATACGAATATAGTAACTATTTTTGAAAAACGCCTTTTTTTAAAACAACCAAATTAGTTCAGTTTAAGGGTGTGGAAAACGGGACACCAAAACGTCGATTTTAGTTTAATCAGTTTAACGAGCAGCTGTCTTTTTCGCACAGTGTCGGGGAGGCATTTGCGAGAAAGTGAGAGAAAAACAATGTTAAAATATCTATTTATCAGTCAGCCACCGCATGTCCTCTTAACTTTTAGGTTAGTTACGTGTGAAAAAAATTCTTTATTGATATACAGCAAGGGTTGCTTACTCAAACGACCGAAAATCCTAGAGGTAAAAAAAAAATAACTGCCTAACATCAAATATACGAGTATGTTTTAAAACATGGAAGATATTTAATAGTACATAATTCACTAGAGATCAACAATATCAAAATACATTCGATTTTAGCTGCATTTCGGGAGTCTAAGATTAAAAAAATTGAATGCATATTTCCGGAAGAATCCGGAAAAAATATCCCCCCGTTCAAATTTAAAAAAATATATCATCTCTCTTCAATCCGTGCCTCATGTCTGAAAATGGTGATTAAGCCTGACTCCAGGCATGGCTCATCTGTGGACAGCCCTCCTCGATCTGGAACTGTCTTTTGCTCTTCTGTAGGCACTCAGTGATAATTTTAATAGTTCAGTGACTAAGCGGCTCCATCTTGTCGGTTGACGTCCACGCGGCCTTGTCCCTTCGACACTTCCCAGGAGAACAGTTTTTTCCAAACTATCAGAGCTTCCCCTGGAAATATGTCCTAAGAACTGCAGGATTCTTTCCTCGCACATGGATGTAATTCTTTCTCCTATGTCCAGTTCCTGGAGTATAGATGCATTCGTACGTCTGGCCGTCGTTGTTAAAAAACTAATGCTTTCGTAAATATTTTTTTTTATGTAATACAAATAGCATTGAAAAAATGGTCGTTGCATTGGCCACGCCCCTAATACGTCACAAATCTTGACGTCACAACTATCAATGCCAAACATGTCACGTTTTTCTAGTGACATATAAAAAAAAAAATTTTTAAAGTTATATTTGAAAACATTTCTTCACAATATCCATATTGATTTTGGAAATACAATTAATTTTTCTAAATCCACTTCACATGTTTTTATCAGTAATCGTAGAATGTGATATTTCCCTATTCCGAGAGGGTTGGCAACCCTAGACACAGCAGTCTACTTATTTACATAGTTGACCTGCAATTCAATTCATGACAGTATTTGTCATCGGAGTAGGAGCCGGTGGATGCGTCCGTTTTTATTTAATTTTTTAAAATTAATCAAACACATACATGCGGAGTATCTTTTTGGCCTATTTACAACGCCTTGTAAAAATACACATAAAAACTTTTTAGAAATGGACCCGTATTCCATCTAATTAGTATTAACAATATTTTGAGTTTGTCCAAATTTTTGTAGACAAGGACTGGATTCAACTCCCTGGGGAGCTGTTTATATTAACATATTACAACAGAGATGAAGAACACTTGAGAGAAGGTAATATAGAAGTCTAGACATCTACAGGGCTTATGACCTGTCAATGGCTGGTTTAAGTGGCCACTTTACACACTGTGTAACATTCACCATTCTGCCTATATTTGAACATCTATATTCCTTCAATTCTTTCATCTGTTGATGTTTGTGAAGTTAAAGAGCTGAAACCTTTATTTATGCGGGTGAGATTCATCTAATTGAATTATTTCACCTACATACTAGTTTTTTTTTTATATTTTACCTACCTGGTCCATGAAGAAGTTTAGAAATTGAAAAAATAACATTTTCAGGCGTTGCCTAGTATGTAGGTGAAATAATTCAATTAGATGAATCTCACCCGCATAAATAAAGGTTTCAGCTCTTTAACTTCACAAACATCAACAGATGAAAGAATTGAAGGAATATAGATGTTCAAATATAGGCAGAATGGTGAATGTTACACAGTGTGTAAAGTGGCCACTTAAACCAGCCATTGACAGGTCATAAACCCTGTAGATGCCTAGACTTCTATATTACCTTCTCTCAAGTGTTCTTCATCTCTGTTGTAATATGTTAATTAGTATTAAACAAGTTTACGGTTTTTTCTTTTTTTATTATCAAAAAACCCTGCATTAGCTTAACCAACCAAAGCCTTAAGTAGTCAGGAATGACACGGTGAGATGGTTGAGATTAATGTCCCGAGGAATTAGACGAAACAGTTCTTGGCTTTAAAATAATGATAAATTGTTTTTAAAGCCAGAATAAAAGAAATATCATCTTTTCTGGTTCATTTTTCAGTGTTTTTTTTAATACCAGTAAATATTTTATTCAAACAAGCTCTCTTAAGTGCCTAGACTTCCATATTTCCTTCTCTAAAAAGTTCTTCAAAGTGCTACATTTATAAATTAATTTCCATATAAAAAAGGCATAACGTGAAACATTGGTTTTCAAGATATTTTGAAGTGCAAAATATTATTGTTTCGGACATTACGTTCCTGAAATAGATGATTAAAATACGCTACATTTGGTTTACCAATGCGGTACCCTGTGTACTACTGGATGTAGAAGGGGAAAAATTATTATGAATTTATTTTTAAACATCAATAAAAATGATAAAAGTTATAATTAATGCCCTAGATCTATTGAGGTTAATTTTATTCTATTATTGGTTGAGTAAAAAATCGACTATTATTATTATTATTATTATTGTCAAAATTTTCGATCGATACTTCAATACAATTTACTTATCAACTGGTTAGTTTTTTTATATTTATTTAATAACATACACAGCACGCAGTGCCTTTTACCTTTCAAAAATACATATTTAATTGAAAATAAACACTGTAATATAATGTAAACGAAAATTACATTAAAAATATTTTTTAAAGTTTATGTATGCATATATGAATATTGCTATGGTTGCTGAAAGTGAAGAAGAACTGCAAGAGGCCTTAACAACTATGAAAAGCATTCTTCAAAATAACTACAGTATGAAGATAAATAATGACAAAACAAAGCTACTGACTGTAGGCCGAATGCAACACCAGATGAGAGTAGTGATGTCGGGAATACCACTAAAGAACACCAAGGAGTTTGTCTACCTCGGGAGCAAAATAACGTGGGACGGTCGGTCTAAGAGCGAGTTCGACAGCCGTATACATCAAGCTAGACTTGCATTTGATAAAAGGTCAAAAATAATTGAATCAAATAATATAGACCTAAAACTAAGAATACTCCTAATCAAGACCTATGTATGGAGTATCTTGATGTATGGCTGCGAGACATGGTGCCTATCCGAAAGAGATAAACGGAGACTAGAGGCTTTTGAGATGTGGTCCTATAGAAGACTACTAGGAATTTCCTGGAGAGACCACATTACAAATGAGGAGGTTCTCCAAAGAATCGAAGGTGGAAGGCACCTGCTCAGGACTTTGTCCGAAAGGCGAGCGAGATGGATCGGCCATGTAATACGTCAAGAAGGCCTCCTGCATGTCATATTAGAGGGGATGACCGAGGGGACAAATTCTAGGGGACGCCCACGCCAAGAGTACCTAGAGGACCTATTAGAGGACGTGCGCTGCTTATCAAATGCTGACTTTAAAAGAGCCGCACAAGACAGGGAAGGAATGGAGGAGAAGAATGAATTTAATTGCTTCCAGCCAATCCCAGGATTGAGACCAGAGAAGAAGAGATATGAATATTATATCACATTAGTTCCGTATAAAAAACATGCCAAAAGTAATAAAAAATAAACATAATAAAAATTGAAACTCTGTATATAAAATTTAAAAAAAAAATAGTAAGAAAAGGAGAAGTATTGTACTATGTTTTAGCTACATGCATAAGTAGTCTGATTTTTTTTAAATGGTACAAAATATAAGTTATTTATTAAATAAAAAGAGTTAAAAAATCTATATTCTTAAAAAATTACCGTGGTAATGAAAACGCCTTATAATTTAATGTATTTAATTTGTCATTATTCAATTACAAAAACAAAATATACGAATATATTATTGGCAAAAAGAGTAAATATATTTTAATAGAAAATTGTTTTAATTTAGGATATTATACTAATTGATATATATTTAATAATACCTCAGTGTTTATACTAAATACTTTGTTTATTTGATGTTAGTAAATATTAGTATTTAACCACTTATCGACTGTTTATATCTACCGGTTTCGAGACGTAGCCGTCTCTTCGTCAGAACACTCGCTACACGTTTGCTTGTTGAAGCAAATACTAATGTGATGTTTACTACGGTGATGGTAACGGTGAAAGTGTTTTTTAGTATTTGCATGTTGGTATAGTAAGTGTCCTGACGAAGAGATGAGTGCGTCTCGAAACCGGGAGACATAAAAAGTCAGTAAGTGGCCATATACTAATATTACTAACGTTAATGCTTTTTACTTAAATCAGTTGTTTATGATTGCTAAATACTCGTATATCAATATCTGTGTTTTATATGATTTTTTTCGCTTCTGTGTTATTAATATTTTATACACTCTTTAATTAACATGCAAAATGAATGGAAAAAATGCCGTAAATAAATAGATAATAAAGCAAAACGTGAATTAAATAATACTTAGTGAAAACGTTTTCATTGTTATAAATTTATGGGATGCACACAATAATTAAATATAAATAATTAATGCGTAAAATAATTAAATTCACTTATAGCTAGTGTAACAAGTCAGATTAATGAAAAGAAATGAGCACACAGTTCTTCATATTAAAATAATTATTTTAATTGAAATTCTGATCAAAACATCCGGATTCATTATTTGATGAATCGGCATAGAATTTAGTTTTTGAGTGTTCTTAACACCACCGCAATTTTCCATGAATAGAATTCTTCATAATTGAAAGCGGAAGTAACGTTTTAATTTCGAGAAAAACCGTTGACGCGATCACGTTTGGCACATTTAAATGATGAAGTTTGCAGACGAAACAAAAGGAACTCCATAGCCTTTTTAATTGGGATGCATGAAGAGTATTTGGCAATTTCATTCCCACAACGACTCTTCATATTCCATTCCGTTATTTTGTGATTTAACTCATTCGCCATTTTTAATAAAGATTCATTAAACTGGAATTAGTAATTCGGTGTTTGATTCAAATGAAGAGAATAATGAGAATAAAGAAGAGAGGCTGCGAGAAAGATTTTCTCTCAATTAGTCTGGGTGTTATAGTGTATTTTTTATAATCTCCGTCCATATCTTCTCTTTCCCACCTGCTGACAAGTCTCTAAATAGAAGCTTAGCGGATTATTTGTTCACAAAATAAAAAAAATATTAAAAAAACGAAAATTGCATGTTTTTCTTTTTTATTTTCCATTTCATTTTCTTGATTTTTTCTTTTTCCTTAAAATCTGCTTTCCTTCCATACTTTTACTTTTATTTGCTTTTTATATTTCTTGATATTTTTTATGTTTTTTCATCGTCTATTTCTGTATTATTTAATTGAGTACTTACTTTTATTTGACATATTATTGATTCCTCCTATTTCTTTTATTTTTGACTATAGTATAATAGAGTGAGTTTCTAGAAACCAGATCTCAATTGTCATTACAATTTTGCTTTTATGGATAAATTCTTTTTTTATTGATTTCAATGATACTATTATTTTGTTTGTTTTTCAATACTACTGTATTTTACTATTATTTTGTTGATTCTAATATATTTGATAAAGTATGAATCTAAATTTGTATACCTAGTTTATATTTTAATATTTATATCTGATTATCTTTTTTGCATTGTATTCTTTAGAATTTGATTATTTATTGCTTATACCTTGTTTTTGGATTGTTATTATTTTATTGCATCACATGTCATTATTATTTAATCTAATTAATTTTACTATAATAATAATAAAAATACGAACATAGTTTTATTCCCCTTTTATTTATACATTTTTACCAGTAACCGGGTTTCGTGGTGACCGACATCGTCAGACTGGACGGTCGGTGTCGGGTCGATGTCGGTCACGATGAAACCCGGTCACTGGAAAAAAAGTATAAATAAAAGTCGAATAAAACTGTATACGTATTTTTACTATTATAACTAAAATGCAGTTCCACCAAGAAATATCATTAGAAAAACTCTTTTTTTTTCTATGTATTTTTTATTGTTAATTGTTACGGCTTGATACGGGCATAGCCTTAAAAGCCTTAATAAGTTCATTAATATTTAAACGAGTGTAATTTTGAATGAATATATAAATAAATTTAAAACACTTCTTTGGGCAAAACCGGTGTCGATGCAATTATTTTCATTACTCATATGCATTATATTCCTTGTTTAATCAATAGCGTCTAATAATAAATGTACACATAAATGTATACTTATGTGCATACGAAGGGGTACCCAAAAAAACCGGACTAATATTGTGGTGGGTGAAATTTTTGTAGTACGGGGTCAGTGGTGAACAGAGAACTCCACTTGTAAACCAAATGCCGCATATTTCGATCATCTGTTACATGAAGATAAGATGATTAGTCCTACGCTTCAGGCGCAGTCCAGGAACAATGAAATATTGCAGTTTAAACAACCTTTGAAATCAACATTTCACATCCACTATTCCAGGAATCGAATTTAGGACCACGAAAATGGTAAGCGATCGCGCCAACCACTTCACAACGAGACGGACTTATCTGCATTCGATTATTTTGTTCAGGATTTTTACCTGACAGCAGCCATCGAGTCTAAATCACTCGTTCACCCTGGACCAGAATCAGAACTAGAACTAGAACCTTTCTGGTTCTATTCCACAAACATAACTGTATTCATTATCCGCCTGGACACAAAGAAAATTAAGAAGAAAAAAAATATCACTCACAAAAGAATAATTAGGTTCCTGTGCTAAAAAAAAATTCAAATTAAAACAGCTTACAGAGCTGAAAAAACTTTCACTACACGGTTCGTGTAAGTTTGTTCATATTCATAAATAATACTAAAGAATCAAAAGAACTTTGTATTTATTTCAAATATGAGATAGTTTAAGTTTATAATGATAATGATTTAATTAATTTCACATTTCATTTTTCCCTTCCTGCAGCTAAAGCTGTATAGGGCGATGGCTTTGCATACCGTACATCAACCGCAACGTATCTTGATCAACGTATGTTCATCGAATACTTAAGTCCAAAGTTACCCAAATATCAATATAACAATCGACTACCCATAAAAACATAATTAAAGTTATGTTTTCATGTAATTTTATAAATTTTGTGGTCAAATTTAGTGTTATGGAGCATTCAGAACACCAAATAATTCGTAAATTTGCAGCTGGCTTAATCCAATAAAAAAATACTAGAAAAAACTTGTTGAAGTGGTCCAATGTTAAGTGAAATGACTGTACTTTAAATATTTATTTATAATCAAAATAATAATTGAAAATAGGTGTGAATAAAAATTAACATAAAAATAAAAGTAAAAATAAACAGTAAAAACAATTAGTGAAAAGAATGACATTTACTTTCCTCCAATTTTTTTTCGATTCTCCGTGAGTACCATGTTACTCCCATCCGAATGCAATTATCAAGATGTAAATTTGTGAGTCTGTTTCTATATTTATTTTTAACAACCTTCATAGTGGAAAACGTTGACAGTAAGCTTTTAAGCATTTTGTTGAAATTTAGCACATTTAAAATTTATTTTTGGACTTCAATAAAAAAAAATATTCGGCAAATATAATATCCTGCCACCAAAAAAGCTTCGGAGAGCTACCGGTGGAGATCACTGATTTAAAATGTGCGCACGCTTGTCACCGCGTACACTCATTTGTTGGGCACAATTGTGCACTACAAACGTGTAATATTAAAATGATGTTTTCTGTATAAAAAATAGAGTATGTTTTATGTTTTTTTCTAAACATGTTTAACTACAGGTTACCGACGAAGATACTTTAAATTTGATACAAATATACTTATTTTCGGTGATAAATATCGATTATACTTTATACCGTCTCAATATGTACCGATGTACGAGTAGTTATTGCGTTTGCAATCGAGGCCCAGAGATTATGAAACATTAAATATAAAAAAATACTTATAACGAATAATACCGAATCATATTTTTAAAATACAAAGCCATGTAATCAAAAATCAGTATAAGGTCGTATCTTAATTTTGTTTCGTGTTTTCTCATTCTTTTAAATCGAATAAAGTTACAATATTTTCACTTTATCCGATATTTTATTCAATAAAAAAAATATTTCCAGACACAATATTAAGACCATAACAAATCGAGAATGTAACTAAAAATCAAAACATTTTTGGAATAATTCCAACTATATCGTGTTCCTAAAATGGACATATTTTCAGCTTAATTTACATAAAATATACTGATATTCGAATAATCCAAAGTTCATGAAATAAGTTGAGGAACTTTTGTATTCCTTTGCCAAATGGTTTTTGAATCGTATTATTATATTAAAAATTGATGATAAATTAATTTAATACATGAAAAAAAAAATTGTTAATGGAACATCGTTCATACAAACATTAAACTGATTTATACATTTTATTTTTCATATTTGAAGCAAAAACTTTATTGTTACTTATTCGATCAATTCATCAAAACTTAAGGTGCCTAAATAATTTTTTTTTTCTGGATTCGCAAACCATCTGATAGAAAATAATTACAATTTCAATAAAGACACTGGATTAAAATTACTTCATATTGAAAATAAAATATTAAAATTAGACAACATGGAAATCTTAGAAAAAAAGCGATTCTTAGAGAAAAGATTAATCAAAAACCAAATAAAATATATTTCTTTTAGTCCACTCCTGTCTAGTTTCAAAATTATTCATATCAAATTACTACCCTTTTTAAAGAAAAAAATACTTGATTTGTAGGGCTCCCACAAAAATAAAATAAGGAAATAATTTATTAGTTACGTAAACTTTAACGAAGAAGCTTGTTTGCTTTGAAACCGGTCAATGAAAAAAAAATTGTGTTTAAAAACAAAGTTGTTTTACTAATTTTATTACAATGAATAATGACAAACTTAATGCTTTGAACACAAAAAAAAACATAAATGTATGTTCGTAGATAAAATGATTGTTTTTAAGTATGGTTGCTAGCTGTTTCACTAGGTACAGTAACCCATTCTGAGATAGCCAACGATAATTCATTAGCTATTTATTTTTGTTAATTGTAATTCATCTGATTTTAGAATTATTAATTATAATAATGTAAATCATGAATTTCCCAAACTTTCTTTTTATCTCGAGTTTAATTTCGGGATATTCTGCTTTACGGGGTGAGTATAGGTATATATTATTATCTTAGGGTCGGATTATTTAATACTCAGGGAAGGGGCATTTATCACCTGCGAAGCCTTCAAGGGAAGCTCCCTGGCAGCCTTATTCACCGGGCTTTACGATTAGGAAGCTTAATTTATGACTGAGACACTAAGGACCTAATGATTAAGAAACTTACAATACTTAAAGTGCCTAATAATAGATGATTTATTACCAAAAATAAGCTTCGAATATCTCATTTTAAAGTCACATAAATACGCTAAAATAATCAGTTTTATTATGAGTTTTAATCAGCTAAGAGATATCTCAATTGAGATAAAGAGATTATCATTCTAAATTTAAAATTTATATTTAAAACACTAACTTTGTGGTTATTCATTATAATAAAATAAATAAAACAACTTTGTTTTTAACCACTAATTTTTGAAATTATTTTTTTTTTCCACTGACCAGTTTCGAAGCAAACTGCTTCTTCGTCAAGTTTTACGTAACTAATGAGTTAATTCCTATTTTATTTGTATCATGTTAACTAAATACTACACGTGGACCTAATAAGTCAAATCTTTTTTGAAGAAGCTTGTTTGATTTGAAACCAGTAGGTGAAAAAAAAAATAGTGGTTTTTTAACAAAAATAGTGGTTGTTTTTACAAAGTTGTTTTAACAAATTACAACAGAGATGAAGAATACCTTAAATATTTAAGGTATTCTCCATTCCTG
>NW_028278549.1:0-49200 GCF_059751315.1 Micrasema longulum | reverse complement strand
TATGGGGACAGATTCGTAAGGGCCCGTAGGGCAATTAGACGTCGCAGAGGGCTAAGTCCGGTGAATACAGTGGCTTTTATTAGTTACTTATATGTAAATATAAGTTATTACATATAGTTATCATAACGTGGCATGGTTGCTCGGATTACAAAGGGGTAATTATTCCTCTTTTGAAATACACCAAGATACTTAAACTGATTGAATCTCCCAATGATTGTCTTCTTTTTCAACATGATATTAATTGTTTTAATAAATCGTGTGACATCAATTGTCTTCAGCTTAACATTGACAAATGTAAAGTAATATCTTTTTAGCGACGAAAAAAACGTATACAATTCAACTACAAACTAAAAAATACTTCCCTTTCAATGGTTTCGTCAATAAAGGATCTTGGCATTACTTTAGATAGTCAACTCTTCCATCGTGAACACATCGATAAAACTGTAAACAAATCTCTCAAACTGATCAATAGAGTGACGGCGGACTTCAAAAATATTAACACCATCAAAACTCTTTACTGCTCACTAGCTCCACCCCATCTAGAATACGCTTCTCCCATTTGGTCTCCATTCTACAGGACTCATATTGACCACATCGAGTCTGTCCAACACTGTTTTCTAAGAAAAGTGGCATGGTCGCTCGGATTACAGGGGGGTAATTATTCCTATTTTGAAATAGAGCGATCTCTTAATCTGTCTTCATTGGAGAGACGTAAAACTGAGATGGACCTTATATGCATTTTCAAAATACTTAATGCTTTAAGTGATGTCCCATCTCTGTTGCGATCAATTTCTTTTCATGTTCCCAACCGTGTCACCAAAAGTCAAAATCTGCTATTTATTAAATCTTCTAAGAGCAACTTTGGTTTTTATGCCCCAATGTCCAGACTGTGTAGATTAATCAATTCATCACACGACTTGGAATTCCTTGGGATAGATCTTCCGGCTTTTCGTAGATCCTTCGCGACTAAACAGTGTGGGATGAAGTTGGATTGGCACGGTTTAGCTCGAAGCCTTAGTTTTTATGAATATATTGTATACTATTATTGTTTTACCCTTGTTTGTCTTTGCTAAATAGTTTTATGTTCTTTTTGTCCAGTTTCTTGCATTTATGTTTCTTCATGTAACTGTTGTAATTGGCTTACGCCGTATATATAATAAATAAATAACTAAATAACAATGGAGTTCCATCGAGAATTGTCAATAAATGATTTTAATCAAATTATTACGGGTAGTCAAATATAATGATAGGCTGCGCATAATCTCTCCTATACACGATTCGCCCCCAGACAAGGGTGACATTGCGAAGATAAATACCTGGCTGTGAGTTACTGCCTTACGGATCTGCTGTGTTTCCCACTCCTCCCCTCCGCTGTCCGCATCGGACCCTTAAAAAATCAAATTTAAAATTAATAACCGAGGTTTCATGGTGTATTAATTAATAACCGAGGTTTCATAGTGTACTAATTAATAACCGAGGTTTCATAGTGTTTTCATTAATAACCGAGGTTTTATAGTGTATTAATTAAACCGAAGTTTCGTAGTGTATTAATTAATAACCACCGAGGTTTCATAATGTATGAATGTAAATTAACAAATTGAAACAAAGAGTGGATAACATTTTAGAGAAGATAGAATTTAGATTCGTTGGCTGGTTTCAGAGGCCACTTTACACACTGTGTAACATTCACCAGTTTTGCCTATGTTTGAACATCCATATTTCTACAACTCTTCCATTTGTTGATTTTAGTGAAGTTAAAGAACTGAAACCTTTATTACTGTGAAGAAATTCATCCGATCTAATTACAGTAAAACCTAGTTTTTAGATCTAATTACAGTAAAACCTCGTTTTTAGATCTAATTACAGTAAAACCTCGTTTTTAGATCTAATTACAGTAAAACCTCGTTTTTAGATCTAATTACAGTAAAACCTCGTTTTTAGATCTAATTACAGTAAAATCTAGTTTTTAGATCTAATTACAGTAAAACCTCGTTTTTAGATCTAATTACAATAAAACCTCGTTTTTAGATCTCAAATTTAAAGACTTTTGTTAATGATATAATAATTTATTGGGTCATTGTGTGTTCCGAGTCCCTATGGTTTTATTTATTTATTTTCATTAAATTTACAACAAACCATCACGCCGTTTCCCCGTAGGGGTAGGCAGAGAGGATAGAACGCCATAACACTCTATCTTGGCATACAGACCTCGCTTCCTCTACATTCATACATCTTCTTATGCACGCACGCCGATTATTCCTACTCTCGACATGTCCATCTTCAAGTGTTTGATGGACTCGATCGTGCCACGTCTTTCTCGGTCTTCCTCGTTTTCTGCATCCATCAACATTTGCACCGTAGATCCTTTCAGTCGTTCTTTCGCTGTCCATTCGCTCCACATGTCCGAACCGACGCAGCACCCCTTTCTTGATTCTGTCGATAATGCGTGTCTCAGCCTTGCACACTTCGCGGATCTCGACATTTGTGCACCTATCGTACATCGTTTTACCACACATCCGCCTGAGGGATCGCATTTCGACAGCGTTCAACCTACTTTCATCATTATTTTTCCAATTCCATACTTCGCTCCCATACATTAGAGTTGGAACTAGAACTCCGTTGTGAACTGCTAGTTTAGCCTCCTGCGATAAACATTATAGTATAAACGTATAACAGAATTTATTTTATAAAGAGTGTCTACTGTATGAACCTCAAATATTTTATATGGATTTTCCGTATTGAATGTTGAGGGTGTCTTTAGAATTACTTTAATAATTAATCTTTGTACTATTTTTAGAGGGTTTAATATATTGGCGTATGCACCACCCCATCCTACAATACCATATTGTAACAAAGATTGTACAATTGAGTAATAAGCTATTTTTAAATTGTTGAATTTTAAAATATTCCTTTTGATTAATAATGACGATTAAGCCGAGGGATACCGATAATCAAAATGTTACCATTGTCGTTGACCGCCATGTTGATGACCTCTCTCCTGGACTGCGGCGGGCCGACTCCGCGGACCGCGATCCGGTCGGGGTCCTCGTCGGACCCGTCCCCGGCCCCGTCCTCCCGGACCAGCCTGCCCGGCTCCGGGACGCCGCTTCCCGACTCTGCGCCCAGCGGGATATAGTCGATCACCGAACGCGCCTGGAAAGGATCGGACAATGAGCTAGCGGGAATATCGGCATATCAATATGGGATTGCCCCGAACTGTTATCTCTCATCACCTTCAGGGTGCCTGGAAGAATGACTGGACAGGTGCCACCGTTTTGTAACAACAATTCACGGCCAGTGTATA
Organism: Micrasema longulum; assembly: GCF_059751315.1. Lineage (NCBI taxonomy): Eukaryota > Metazoa > Arthropoda > Insecta > Trichoptera > Brachycentridae > Micrasema > Micrasema longulum. The sequence continues at coordinate 45,896 of NW_028278549.1, read as the reverse complement.
CTTGTAATGCAGTATTAAACAGACTTCATGAACTCGGCAATAGTTATTCCCACGTATCTGATATATTTAGTGTAGGGTATTGTTCCTATAGAACAAATCTTTTGAACTTTTTTAAAGATGGTGAATGGTAATTATATTTATTTATTCATGCATTTCATAATATATACAGTTTTTTGTTCACTTTGCCCAGCTGTATGAAACAGTACTTATGATTTTCTTGTTGTTTGACTGTAGAATGTTTTATTATTTAAGCTTTCTACTGAATATGCTGTATAATTTTTAGGTTATTTTTTTAAATATAAATCTTGTATTGATTTTTTTTATTTTTTATAACTCTTGTTTTTAAAATTCATGTTTTTGAAAAAAAAGGAAAAAAATATTAAGCCAAATATTTTAATATTATAAATGTTTGTAAAAGGCAGATTTGCCGTTTATGTTAATAAAATAAAATAAATATCGGGTACAAACTTGCCTTACCATTTTTTCATCATATTATCAATTTAAAAATTTGTGTTTCTGAAATAATTCCACGTGTGACATCATAGGTTCTCTTACGCTTATTCTGCCCGTCGGTCCATTGACGTAAAGCAAACCGGAAATCTTCCATAACTCTTTTATCATTGGTTGATTCATACGAACCAGTGACGTCGTTCGAAGCGGTTCATTCATTCTTTCGGACAAAGGGATTTAAAATCTATAAACTATTCCACTATCTATTGAAACAATTAGTAACGAGAAAATGTTCAAAAAGGCTATAAAAAATGGAAAGTGGAGCTGGGTAGAAGTAAAATAAATCGCCTCATTTGCCCATACCAATGTTGAATCAACTGCTCCACAAGTGTTAGGTTTTTATTATATTCATTGTGCGTTTTGTAATATAAATAATATAGATGTACATGAATTAATTATAAACATAAATACGTAGTATTTCAAACTGTCTGAACATTTTGTTAATCATCTCTGTTTATTAATTTGGTAATGTATCCAAAATAAAACAAGTTTATTGGATTGTAATTCTACTTTATTTTTTACAAAATATACAAAGGGTATATTGTGACGCGTTTCGTCTTGTTAGGACTAACTTAAATATTTACAAAGTTTCCTTATATACTAAAAATAATTGCTATTTTATGTTTGTGGATTTCTATACAAACCAAAATAAGTAGAGTAATTAAAATTCAATTAGGGTATACTGAGAAACAAAAATTCTACCCATCTCTGTAGTGATATAAATAAAAAAATATACCTACTCCCCCTTGGGATAAAACCCAGAATTGTGTGTGTATAAATATGAAAATATATATACACATACCAAAAATAATATTGTGTAAACAAGAACTGGTCAAAATATTAAGTAAAAATAAAATTGCAGAGTCATCTGCAGGCGATTACTAGTAATTAATTTAACTCGGATAGAGTCTTAGCTACATAAATAAAGTAATTTGCTTTAATACTTAACCTCAATATCAAATACATAGATGGCGCTCCAAACGCGCTAGCGAAAGCTTTCCTTGTTTCATGACATATATACAAAAACCAAAAATGTCACCGATATGGATATTCGCTAATAAGCGGAATGGGGAATGTTGTAGTATCTACATAAAAGTGGCCACTTGAACCCAACCTATGACAGGTCATAAGCCCTGTAAACGCTCGAATATCCATAATCTTGAAACAAAAATTCTACCCATCTCTGTAGTGATATAAATAAAAACATCAAATGAATTATTTTTTCATTCGATCAATTTACATTGATCAATTTGTCCCATCTCTAACGCTTTTGCAAAATGATGTAACCTTGCAAGAACGTCGTTAACAATTAGGTTTATTTTTGTTTTAAAGCTGATTTTATATATTTATGTTGATTTATATGTCAAGCTTTGTATTAAAAAAATTAATTAACATACCAAATGCGAATGATTTTTCGTGTGTCAATAATCACTCCTTAGACATTACTACAAAGTTATGTCGTCACTTCTGCTGACAACTGTCATTCTAATCTTATGTTTGTGGATTTCTATACAAGCCAAAATAAGTAGAGTAATTAAAATTCAATTAGGGTATACTGAGAAACAAAAATTCTACCCATCTCTGTAGTGATATAAATAAAAAAATATACCTACTCCCCCTTGGGATAAAACCCAGAATTGTGTGTGTATAAATATGTAAATATATATACACATACCAAAAATAATATTGTGTAAACAAGATCTGGTCAAAATATTAAGTAAAAATAAAATTGCAGAGTCATCTGCAGGCGATTACTAGTAATTAATTTAACTCGGATAGAGTCTTAGCTACACAAATAAAGTAATTTGCTTTAATACTTAACCTCAATATCAAATACATAGATGGCGCTCCAAACGCGCTAGCGAAAGCTTTCCTTGTTTCATGACATATATACAAAAACCAAAAATGTCACCGATATGGATATTCGCTAATAAGCGGAATGGGGAATGTTGTAGTATCTACATAAAAGTGGCCACTTGAACCCAACCTATGACAGGTCATAAGCCCTGTAAACGCTCGAATATCCATAATCTTGAAACAAAAATTCTACCCATCTCTGTAGTGATATAAATAAAAAAATATACTGAGTATATTAGAGGAATATTTTGGTTATGTTGGGGAAAAACCTTCCATTATTTAGAAACATTTGTAAAGGGTATGACTTTAAAATTAATGTAATAATTATAAAAATATTGATTTCATTTATACAGGTATATTTTGAAAATTATTGTTGAAATTCTACATTGGTGTTTTACATTCATGTTTAATGTCAACTGAGGTAAAATACATTCAGATTTTATAATATTATTTTATTTTAATTTAATTTATTGGGAACATTGAATTTTAATTACTCTACTTATTACACAACATTATTTTTTGGTATGTGTATTTTTGTACATACACAAATCTGGGTTTCTCCCGAGGGGGAGTAGGTATATATTTTTTTATCAATATTCCTACAGAGATGAGGTAGAATTTTTTCAAATTCAGGATTATCGATATTCGAGCGTTTACAGGGCTTATGACCTGTCATTGGCTGGGTTGAGTGGCCACTTTACGTTTTACAACATTCCCCATTCCGCTTATTCTCGGAAGAGTCTTAAATACATAAAATAAAGTAATATGCTAATTAAAAATACTTAACTTCAATATCAATACATAGATGGCGCTCCAACACGCTAGTGAATGGTTTCTCATTTAATAAGATATATACAAGAATCAAAATGTTACCTGTGTCGATATTCGCTAATAAGCGGAATGGGGAATGTTGTAAAACGTAAAGTGGCCACTCAACCCAGCCAATGACAGGTCATAAGCCCTGTAAACGCTCTAATATCGATAATCCTGAATTTGAAAAAATTCTACCTCATCTCTGTAGGAATATTGATAAAAAAATACTCTACTTATTTTGGCTTGTATAGAAATCCACAAACATAAAATAGCAATTATTTTTAGTATATGCTTTGTAAATATTTAAGTTAGTCCTAACAAGACGAAACGCGTCACAATATACCCTTTGTATATTTTGTAAAAAATAAAGTAGAATTACAATCCAATAAACTTGTTTTATTTTGGATACATTACCAAATTGAATATGGAATTCTACCAATTATCCGCATGCACAATAAATCTGTGCGAAGGTTTTCACGGTCACTGTTATCAATATTATGTATCTTTTTTGGGTGATACCGTGTATGTTGGATTTGATCCGACGTTTCGGCTACCATTGCAGGAGCCATCTTCAGGGAAAACTGAAGATGGCTCCTGCAATGGTAGCCGAAACGTCGGATCAAATCCAACATACACGGTATCACCCAAAAAAGATACATAATATTCACAATAAATCTGTTTATTAAGTTGGTCTTCTGTGTTTATTCTCAAATGTAAAAATATTTCAGTAAAGAGTATATTGTCAAGTGTCCTAGGCACGGGTAACCCCACAGAGGTCACATTATTTTCATTATAAATAATAGTTTGTAAGAGAAAAAATGTGAATAAATAGATTAATAAAAAAATAATTAAAAACAATTTTACGGAAGGAATCGACGAACCTGCTGGCGCTTCTTCCTCGCGGCGTGGATGACCGCCGCGTCGGGGATGGCCCCGCTGTCCAGCAGCGCGCGCACCGCCCGGCCCGAGCGGCCGACGTGCGCGTGCCGGAAGCGCCCCGGCGGCTCGGCGGCGCCCGGCTCGTCGTCCGAGCCGCTCACGTCGCCGCCGCGCGCGGCGCTCAGGGCCGCGCGCCCCGACAGCACGGCGCCCTCCAGCGGCCGCCGGGGCTGCAAGGGGAGAGGGAAATTACAATCGAGCGGGGCAAGGCAAACGATGAATACGGCTGAAAATTTTAGCATGCTTCAAGGTCATATATACCAACATATAAAAAAAATATTGACAATCGAACTCTCCAAACTGGCGAATCTGAATAACTTTTAAACGACTGAATATTGCTAAACATCCACGAGGGTTAAATCGATAGGCACTGAGGTCCCCCATTGCTCGGCCACCGATGATCCACCCTCCCAATTACACGGCTGTATAACACACTCGTATGTGTGTATAGGTGTGTACGAGGCTTACTACTTAAGTTTTGAGATATGGCAACACAAGTGTGAATATGTCAAATTTGACATAGTCATCGTAAAGTTTGCCAATTTCAATGGTAAGCGTACTCAGAATGTTTAGTCATACGAGTGATAATTGTGTCCCCTTCTCAAAAAATTTCCCTCTCTGTTGAAATAAATTTAATTATGAACAACTTCCTAGGGAGGAAATCCAGCCAGTCTGCAAGCATTTGGACATAATCTTATATATTTCATTTATATTTTATTTTTGTTCGGCAAATTTTTGTTTTTGAAAACTCACTAAAGTATTTATACTGATACTAAGGATTAAAATTTCATTATCCTAATCTAACTTCTATGTTATATACTCGTACACATATTCGTTATCTCCTTTTCACATTATACGGGGGCGTATAATACTATCTCACTTGCACCGTCTTAAGTGAAGCAGTTTTATTTAAAAGAGTAATAGCCCTTATAAAGGAGTGTTGAAAGACTAAATTGCATTTAGGGAAGCTGCAAGATTTGAGTGCAATAGTAAGTTAAATTTTTCTAAGGTAAATCTGAAATTTGGAGTTTCGAGACGTAATGTAATGTTTGAAACAGGTCGAAGAATTTGTATATCTGGGTAGTATGTTTACTAGAGATGGAAATATGGACAAGGATATTGAAAGGAGGGAGAGTTAATGGTGCCTTAAAGTCTGTCGTAGCAAATAAGTGTCTATCGCAAGAGGCTAAATTAGCAGTTCATAATGGAGTTCTGGTACCAACCCTAATGTATGGAAGCGAAGCATGGAGTTGGAAAAAAAGGGACGAAAGTAGACTGAATGCTGTTGAAATGCGATCCCTCAGGCGAATGTGCGGAAAAACAATGTATGATAGGTGCCCTAATGTCGAAATTAGAGCAGAATGCAAGGCTGAGTTAAGCATTATCGACAAAATTAAGAAAGGTCTTTAGCGATGGTTCGGTCATGTGGAGCGAATGAATGATGAAAGAACGGCTAAAAAGATTTATGATGCGAATGTGTCCGGTTGTAGAAGTCGAGGAAGGCCGAGAAAGACATGGCATGATCGAGTACAACAAATTCTTGAAAGTGGTCATGTGAAAAGTCGGAATAATCGACGTGCGTGCATGAGAAGATGTATAAATGTGAAGGAAGCAAAGGAAGTGTGCCAGGACAGAGTGGTGTGGCGTTCTATCCTCTCTGCCTACCCCTCCGGGGAAATGGCGTGATGGTTAGTTAGTTAGTTATGTAATTCATGTTTTATCTTTGAGCTACGCGAGCTTCTGTAATCTGGTAGCAATAATTTTGGCCGATAGAGGTGTAGCTTGCTCGCTGTTATTCCATTGATGTAAATTGATTTACCCAAGAAATGCAATGTATGATTATTATTATTTCACCAACAAGCTACAAAAAGTGGCTTGGTGGGATTTTAGTTTTAGTAAAAATATAACAAGTGAAGTTTTTTTTAAATTGTAAAAATGTATAATTATGATATTAAATAAAAAAATAAAAATTACTATATTTGTGATGTTTAATTGTAATTATGTAAAACGTTCATGAAACCGTAAATAAATAAATATAAATTATATTTTTTGTCCCCCTATATCCGCATGACAGCCACAACTTGAATTGCATCTATCAACATTGGGCGCTCGCTGCGATCCGACGGGGCGCTTGCGGTCGCCATACGCTCCATCTAGGGGGCGGACATGTGTTATGATGATAATTGATCTATTGCTCAAGTTTATACCTTATCGTAAGAATCATTATTCCTACTGTTATTGGGAGGGCCGTCCTCGCGCGCGCCCCGCGCGCGCGGCGCGTCGGCCGCCTCGGCGCCGCCGTTGAGCCCGGCGTCCGGCGCCCGCTCGTCCCTGCGCTCGCGGTCCAGCCGCTTGGCGAGCTTCTTGCTATGGGAGGATTTCTTCACTTGGAAGACCTCCTCTTCAACTAAACATAAAAAAAGCCACATACATTTTTTAAACATTTGTCGAGACACGCGTTCCAACTCCGTACGACAAAAGTCCTGTGTTGGCAGACGTAAAAAATCTCCAACAAAAACAGAAATTTAGTTGATATTTCTTGATAAAACTCCATAGTTAATGATTATCTGAAATAAACTTTAATACTCCCATTCGTCGCACTCGACATACTGTATTACTGAGCTACAACAAATGTAACACCAGAGCAGCTCAAAATTCGCTCTTAGGAAGAGCAGTTTGTAATTTTTCTAAAATTGAGAAGATGTACGACTTAGACATCTTTAACGACTCAGCTCTCTGCTACAAACGGAAACTGAGTCTTATAGACTTTAATGTTTAGTATCACTAATATTATTATTGTTATTATTGGAGCACATAAGGGAATTTGCTTATGTGTGCCCTACTTCAAAGTTTAAAGTTACACAAATTCTTCTTACATCTTGTTGTATTGTTAGATAGTTATTTCATATATTGTGTTGTGTACGTAATTGGTGCTGTGTTAGGTTTAGTTTTTGTTTGTAATATTGTCTAGATTTATATTAACATAGCACTGTGTGCACAACATTAAATTTAAACAAATAAACAAACAAATTATGATAAAATTATAAATAAACGTATCAATGAAACTTCTTGATGTAGTTATACTTTTTATTATTTTGACCAACGAGCGCTTTCGCCTAAGTAGGACATCTTGCCTCCTATGCCTGACAAATCTAATTTTGCTGCTACTACCATCACGCCATTTCCCCGTAGGGGTAGGCAGAGATAATGGACCGCCACACGCCTCTATCCTGGCATACAATCCTAGCCTCTTCCACATTCATACATCTTGTCATACATGCCCTTCGGTTCTGTCTGCTTTTGACACGACAAGACTTAAGATTTTGGTTTATCTGATCGTGCCGCGTCTTCCTCGGTCGTCCTCGTCTAATGTTGCCGTTCATTTTCGCCATATATACTTGTTTTACCATTCTCTCGTCGTCCGTTCGTTCTACGTGACCGAACCATCTCGGAGACCCTTTCTTAATCTTATCAATTATACTTGTCTCAGATTTACACTCTCGCCTGATTTCATCATTCGTAACCCTGTCATACATTGATTTCCCACACATTCGTCTAAGAGATGGCATTTCAACCGCGTTTACTCGGCTTTCACCCTTCCTCTGCCAGCTCCATGTTTCACTTCCATACATAAGTGTTGGGACTAAAACAACACACTTAAACTCGCTTAACCACACTTTTGACAGCAAAAACAATATCCAGTCTAAGGAGTGATTTATATTGACACACGAAAACTCTTATTTTTTTAATACAATGCTTGACATATAAATCAACATAAATATATATAAAATCAACCTCAGCAATGTTTGAGTATGTCCAAACGCTTGCAGACTGGCTGGATTACCTCCCTAGGGAGTTATTCATATTTAAATTTATTGCAACAGAGAGGTAAAACATCATTGAGAAGAGAATATGAAAGTCTAGGCATTTACAGGGCTTATGACCTGTCATTGGCTGGTTTAAGTGGCCACTTTACACACTGTGTAACATTCACCATTCTGCCCATGTTTGAACATCCACATTTCCTCAACTCAAATTTGAATACGAACAACTCCCTGGGGAGGAAATCCAGCCAGTCTGCAAGCATTTGGACATAATCAAACATTGTTTATTTCACAACATTATTTTTTGGTATGTGTATTTTTGTACATACACAGAATACACAGAATCATCCTCCAATCCAATCCAATCATACACAGAATCATCTGCAGGCGATTACTAGTACTTAATTTAACTCGGAAGAGTCTTAAATACATAAAATAAAGTAATATGCTAATTAAAAATACTTAACTTCAATATCAATACATAGATGGTGCTCCAACACGCTAGCGAAAGCTTTCTCATTTAATAAGATATATACTAGAATCAAAATGATACCATTGTCGATATTCGCTAATAAGCGGAATGGGGAATGTTGTACGTAAAGTGGCCACTCAACCCAGCCAATGACAGGTCGTAAGCCCTGTAAACGCTCGAATATCGATAATCCTGAATTTGAAAAAAATTCTACCTCATCTCTGTAGGAATATTGATAAAAAAAATACATTGTTTATTTAATTGAATCCAAGCCATGGTTTTGCAATGTTCGGGTAACCTGAAATTTCGTTGCCCGAATTCAGAGTTTGCGGCAGACCCCGAGACCCATCCTCGAGTTTGACTTCTGGTAGTGTGCGAGTGTTCCTTTTGGGATTCGATAAAATAATTTGCTTTCACAAACATCATTTTTACAATTATATATAATTGCCTTATATCTAAGATCTCAAATAACTTGACGCTGGGGTACCTAAAGGGCTTTTTAGAAACTTTACTGCTAGGATCTCACTTTGCCCAGCTGTGTGAAACAGTACTTATGATTTTCTTGTTGTTTTACTGTAGAATGTTTTATTATTTAAACTTTCTACTGAATATGCTGTATAATTTTTAGGTTATTTTTTTAAATATAAATCTTGTATAATTTTTGTCAAATATGTTTTTTATTATTTTTTTTATTTTTTTTTTATTTATTGGGGATATCAACAGTAATACATGTAATACAAATATAACAAATAACATATACAGAGAATAAAACCAATGACAGATATCCACAGAAATACATTAAATACACGTACAATACATACTAGTGTGTTTGTGTGAGTGTAAGTGAGTGAGAGGGTGGGTGTGTGGGTGTTATATTGGAAAGAGGGTGTCAGGTATCGAAAATATAAATATATATAAAATATTAAGAAATAGAGATAAAATTTAATAAAATAAAATAAAACTTTATTATTGAAACGTAAGTATAAGACAAAAAAGAATGTTTTAAGACGCGCATTTTAAATGTTATTTTTTTACAATCAAATGGATCAATAAGGGGAAAGTTCAAATTATATTCACTAGCAAAACGTATAAGAGGAGAGTTCTGGGCATAGTTTGTACGAACTGCTGGCACATGAAATAGAGAGCTCGACGTGTGACGGGTGCGGTAGCCGGGGACATTTAATGATAACTCTGACAAAAGAGCCGGACTATCAAGGCGTCCACTGAGTATGTCATGAAGCACACCCATGTCCAACAGTAGACGGCGATCTTCTAAAGTTAATCTTATAAATGTTTGTAAAAGGCAGATTTGCCGTTTATGTTAATAAAATAAAATAAATCACATTTCATGTGTGATTATCAAATGAATGTGTTTGTAACAAATGCATTTCTTAATTTTTTTTAAATGAATTCTTTTTTCATCTGTCATATTGTCGAAAAAACAAAATTGAAATTTCGTTAGTGTTGCCAGGGTTGTAAGAATTTTTACCCTACTTTGCTCATATAATAAGAGAAATAATGATAATTGAACCTCGGATTAAACAACGCCGTGCTGGAAATTTGGCCGACATTATCTTTAAAACATAAAATATTATTTAACATGATATAAAAATATCCGTTTTATGTAAAGTAAAATTTGTTTTGTATTTTAAGTTCAAAGTTCATTAATTCAATTACTCTTATTAAATGACCCTTTACTTATCTACTCTGTTGTGTCAATCAATGTTTCCGCGTGCACAATAAAATTTTAGAAAAGTTTACAAATTGTTTTTTACCTTACATTTGTGTTATGGTTATATTCTTCGCGATCTGGCAATATTACTCGCGGCGAAAGTGTGTCTAATTATTGGACACAGCCTGATGTATTCAAATATGATTCTACGCTCCTTCTGGACTATTCTTAATTCGATGGTTCTGTCCATTTAAAATATTTATCAATAATTATTCCCAAATATTTGATATGGTGTACTGATTCAAGTATTTCAGAGTATATTTTTAATTAAAAGGTTTTGTTAGGCTGTTCCACTGTGGTTTGCCTAATGTTATATATTTAAAATTTAACAACAAAGACTGGATTCAATGGAGCTGTTAAAATTAACATATAACAACAGAGATGAAGAACATTTTAGAGAAGGTGATGTAGAAGTCTAGGCATCTACAGGGCTTGAGACCCGTCATTAGCTGATTTAAGTGGCCACTTTACAAACTTTGTAACATTCACAATTCTGCCCATATCTATTTATATTTTTTCTCCTACAAACTATAATTAATAATAATGTGCACTTATTTGTTTATAAATTTGTATAAACCACATAATTTTTTTTTTAATTACACTTCGACCGGTTTCGAGGTTACTACCTCATCGTCAGGAATTCAACTAACTTATAATTACACGCGTTGCTATTTATATAATAAAATATTGTATGAAAGAGACAGAAAATCGAAAGAAAGAGAGAAGATAAAATAAATCATAACGGGAATAGTTTCAAAAGAGGACTCGAAGTTAAATTTAATTTAACTAACTAACTGACTAACCATCACGCCATTTCCCCGGAGGGGTAGGCAGAGAGGATAGAACGCCACACCACTCTGTCCTGGCACACTTCCTTTGCTTCCTTCACATTCATACATCTTCTCATGCACGCACGTTGATTATTCCGACTTTTCACATGACCACTTTCAAGAATTTGTTGTACTTGATCATGCCATGTCTTTCTCGGCCTTCCTCGACTTCTACAACCAGACACATTCGCATCATAAATCTTTTTAGCCGTTCTTTCATTATTCATTCGCTCCACATGACCGAACCATCGCAAAAGACCTTTCTTAATTTTGTCGATAATGCTTAACTCAGCCTTGCATTCTGCTCCAATTTCGACATTAGGGCACCTATCATACATTGTTTTTCCGCACATTCGCCTGAGGGATCGCATTTCAACAGCATTCAGTCTACTTTCGTCCCTTTTTTTCCAACTCCATGCTTCGCTTCCATATATTAGGGTTGGTACCAGAACTCCATTATGAACTGCTAATTTAGCCTCTTGCGATAGACACTTATTTGCTACGACAGACTTTAGGGCACCATTAACTCTGTTACCGGCACTAACCCTCCTTTCAATATCCTCGTCCATATTTCCATCTCTAGTATCCAGATATACAAATTCTTCGACCTGTTTCAAACTATCTCCATTGACTACAATCTTACATTCAGTCATAGTTACATTTCTTTCAAAGACCACGACGTTGGACTTTTGCACATTCATTAGCAAATCACTCTCCTCGCACACTTCGTAAACCTTTGTAACCGAGGATTGCAGTTCCTCTTCGCTGTCAGCTAGGAGGACTGCGTCATCGGCGTACAGAAGGCAGCTGACAGTTGGATTACTCATTTTCGCTCCCACACCCATACTTTTCAATTCTCTCATACATTTATCCATGTATATGTTGAATAACCACGGCGACATTACACATCCCTGTTTGACTCCTTTAGGGATGTCAAACCAGGAAGTTAATGACCCATTTACCCTTACACACGCTACACTATCTTTGTACAAAGAAAGAATAGCGCGGACAAGGTTGTCACTCACTCCATACTCCGATAGAACCATCCTTAATTTTTTCCTATCAACTCGATCAAATGCTTTTTGCAAATCAACAAAAGCGCAAAAAAGCTTCTGGTTTTTCGCCAAAAACTTTTCTGTCAAATTTAATTGATTATTTGAAGTTAGAGGAACTGCAATTCTTGGTAACAAAGGTCTACGATGTATGCGAGAGAAGCGATTTGCTGATGAATGTCGATACATCCAATGTGATGGTTTTTGAAAGAAATGAAAGTATGACTAAATGGAGTTATACTAAAACAAGTAGAGGAATTTGTGTATCTGGGAAGTATGTTCACTAGGGATGGAATGACTGAGAAAGATATTGAAAGGAGGGTGAGTGCCGGGAACAGAGTGAACGGTGCACTTAAATCGACCTTGGCAAATAAATGCTTGTCACAAGAGGCAAAATTGGCAGTTCACAACGGAGTCCTGGTCCCATCCCTGATGTATGGGAGCGAAGTATGGACTTGGAAAAACAGGGATGAAAGTAAGCTGAATGCTGTCGAAATGCGATCTCTCAGGCGAATGTGTGGTAAAACTATGTACGATAGATGCACAAATGTTGAGATCCGTACATTATGTAAGGTTGAGACAAGCATTATCGACAAAATCAAGAAAGGAGCTCTGCGCCGGTTTGGACATGTAGAACGAATGGACAGCGAGAGAACGGCTAAGAATATTTACAATGCGAATGTTGATGGATGCAGAAATAGAGGAAGACCGAGAAAGACATGGCATGACCAAATCCAACAAATACTTAAAGATGGACATGTCAAAAGTCGGAATAATCGGCGCGCGTGCATGAGAAGATGTATGAATGTAGAGGAAGCGAGATCTGTATGCAAAGATAGTGTTGTGGCGTTCTATCCTCTCTGCCTACCCTTACGGGGAAACGGCGTGATGGTTTGTTTGTTTGTTTGTTTATTTGAAGTTTTTGATTAATGGCTTCACTAATTTCTAATCATTCTAAATTATCTAAACGAAAACCATTTTTATTGACATGCAAAATTTCTACATACGTTTGTTGATTAAATTCATGATTTTCGGATACAAGATGATTTGCGAATTCTGAAAAATTATTATTACTCGGGCATCTTATATGTTCTTTGATTCTAACTTTAAATTTACGTGAAGTTTTTCCAATATAGAAATTTGGGCAATTTAAAACAAAAAAATTAAGTGGTTTATACAAATTTATAAACAAATAAGTGTAAAATGTCATACCACAAAGTGAAAAATGTTTTTGATAACAATAATAAATAATAATGTGACCTCACTGGGGTTACCCGTGCCGAGGACACTTAACAGTGTACTTTTTTTTTTAATTTTCAGTTTTTGGAATTACTTTGCCTGTGACGTCTCAAAGTATCTATGGTGAGTCGGCCTGACGTTTTCAAACCCAGTGCGCCATTCGGCGAAGATTTTTAAAATTTTGACAAACAAAAACAATCACTAACCTTCATCCCCAAAACTCAAAAGGGTCTGTTTAGGTTTAAACCTGTCTGAATTTTTTTCCTTTTTGGGTCGAATGATGGGCGCGGGAGGCGCCTGCGGCATCCCACAATCAACGTCTATCCTGTCTTCATCGTAGTCGTCTTCGGTAACCACCAGGGCACGCATCTGCATGCGTTTCTTCGGCTTGCGAAAAAGTGACATTTTGACCTAACTTCAGTGAAACCTATCCAAAAACACTTCGCCGAGATTGAATTGCACAAAGAGCCGGTCAGTGTAACTTTCAAATGTCTCGTGAAATAAATAGAGGACAAAACTTGCAACTGGCATTAGCGCGAATCCGCCAGAAGATTATTTGAGCAATGAGCGGTGACAGCAAACGGGCGGCATGACCGCCATTTTTTTTTTGTTTTTATATATCGTATATAATGTTACCAGTTACCACGACAGAATTGAACAAATTGGGCAAACATAAAAGTACTTAATTAAAGCTATTTTTAATTTAAAAGACAAATTTTTATGATTTACCCAAAGAAATCTTGGGTGATCTCGTGTAGGTAGGACTCGTTTCAACGTTTTGACTACTATTACTACTATGACCAATCGAAGCTAAAATGACAGTGCATAACGGAGTGTTAGTCCCAATACTTATGAATGGAAGTGAAACATGATACTGGCGGAGGAAGGATGTAAGCCGAGTGAACGCGGTTGAAATGTGTGTAAACACCATTATGATAGGGTTACAAATGATGAAATCAGGCGAGAGTGTAAATCTGAATCAAGTTTAATTGATAAAATTAAGAATAGGTCTATGAGATTGTTTGGTCAAGTAAAACGAATGGACGACGAAATAATGGTAAAACAAGTATACATGGCGAAAATGAACAGTGACGTAAGATGAAGATGACCGAGGAAGACGTGGCATGATCAGATAAACCGAAATATCAAGTCTGGTCATGTCAAAAGCAGACAGAACCGAAGGGCATGTATGACAAGGTGTATGAATGTTGAAAAAGCTAGGAATGTATGCCAAGATAGACGTGTGTGGTGGTCCATTCTCTCTGTTTACCCTTACGGAGAAATGACGTGATGGTAGTAGTGACGTCGGAGGTTCTCTTCCGCTTATTCTCGATCAGTTCTGCTCATTGGTCCATTGATGGAGGGAAAATTTTCCATAACTCTTTTATCATTAGTTGATTTATATGAACCCGCGACGTCGTTCAAAGTGGTTTTTTAATTTTTTTTATACATTTTCAGGAAACTCTCAGCCCACGTTTTTTTTGTCCATCCTCTCTGCCTACCCCTTCGGGGAAATGGCGTGATGGTAGTAGTAGTAGACTACTATTGCAGCAGTCATCTTCGGGTATAATATATTTGTTGTGAAAAAAAATTGAGAGAAATTAAAAATGAGTAGAATCGAGTAACTAATTCTATTTTCTGGTTCTATTTCACACAAATAATTGTTTTCGTCCTCCATCCGGACACGCACAGATAAATAAAAAATAAACAAACCGACAGTCACGCCGTTTCGCAAACAAAGGCGATGATCGTTGCTATCTCTATATTCATACACGTGGTGACAAAGTATATTATTTTTCTTAAATTAAAAAGTAAAAATTAAATATATATCTTTATATAATCACTTTGTAAAGCGCCCTTGAGGTATTATATTACGAAAATGGCGCTGTATAAGTTTGCCATAATAATAGTTATTATTATTTTCTAATGCACACCCCCCGATCATTCCAACTTTAGAAATATCCGTTTTCAAGTATTTTTTGACAATGCCAATCAAAGTTTTTATCTCTTTCTTTTAGAAAGACCAAAAAACCAAAGATAGAAATATTAAATAAAATGTGTATTTATACATAAAATAGTCCGTCGTATATAGTCTGCCTCGTAGTGTAATAGTCAGCGCGTTTGCTTAAGAGGTCTTAGATTTGATTTCTCAGGCTAACATGAAATATATATTTTTTAAAGTTTTTTCACTTTCGCATACTTTATAATCCATGTACTGCACCATCATCTAACCATCATGTAATTAAAATATAAAGATGCGCTGTGTACCAATGCAGTGCCCTATGTACCATTAGGTACGGAAAGGGAAACAAATTTAATTGTTTTTTTTAATTTTTTTATTAGGGATATCAACAGTATTACATGTAAAAAATATAATAAATAAAATATACAGAGAATATTTAAATTTATTTCAACAGAGAGGGAAAAAATTTTCGAGAACGGAATATGGAAGTCTTGGCATTTACAGGGCTTATGACCTGTCATAGGCTGGTTTAAGTGGCCACTTTACACACTGTGTAACATTCACCATTCTGCCCATGTTTGAACTTCCACATTTCCTCAACTCTTCCATCTGTTGACTTTTGTGAAGTAAAAGAGCTGAAACCTTTATCACGTGGGTGAGATTCATCCGGCTGAACCAAATCATCTACTAGGCAACGCCTGGAAACAATTTTCCAATTTTATACTTCTTCTTTTACCAGGTAGTAATTCAACAATGTTTTACTATGTCCAAATGCTTGCAGACTGGCTGGATTTCCTCCAGATTGGATCCAGCCAGTCTGCAAGCATTTGGACATAATCAAACATTGTTACAGAGAATATAACCAAAAACAGATATCCACAGAAATACATGAAATACGCGTACAATACATATATTAGTGTGTTTGTGCGAATGTAAGTGTGTGAGTGAGAGAGTGGGTGAGTGAGTGTTATAATGGAATGATAGTGGACATGTGTGTAAATATTATTACACAAGTGTGTCATCAAAAATATGTCATTTCTATTAAATTACAAATTTAAAAACTTCAATTAAATTTATTTATCTATAGAATCAGGATGTAAAGAGCCCTTGAGGGGTATTATATTACGAAAATGGCGGTTTATAAGCTATCCATAATAATAGTAATGATACATACACAATAAATATATAAATATGTATTTTTATATTTTTATTTTTTTGCACCACAACAGGCCATTAGGCCTCCGCCTAAGTACAGTGGTGAATTACATCACAGAAACCCAGGCTTGAGAAAAATCACATTTTCATTATTTGTAATCTCACCGGGAATCGAACCCGGAACCTTCCATATGTGAGACAAGCGTCTTGACCGCTACACCACGGAGGCCGATGATGACGATAATATGTTTAGAAAACTTTTTTGATGAGCTTTCTATTTATCGGTTTATTGCTTAGATATTTTAGCGTTACATGCTTGCATAAAATTGCTCTTTACAGCCATAAAAGTCAAAATAATGTACGGCGGCCATTTTGTAAAAAAACATTTCGTGCTATTCTTCTTTTTATTTAAAATAGCTCTTCTGCAAATTATTTATAAAGCTTATATTAGCTTGAAGCTATCCGCATTCTCGGCGTGGTTTTAGAGATAACCCTTTTCTTACATTTTATTCAGTCAAATACCACGAAATCAAAAAGTATAATGTGGTTATATAGATCATAAATCTATATGAAATATTTTTTTAAACTTTTTTATGTACTTGTTTCATTTTCGAGTGTTTTAAGGAATGCTTATCTAGTATCTAGTATCGAATTAGTTTCATAGGATTTCAAACGTCGTATTTGACGTTTGCGAGTTGTGATTTTTCAATTTGCAGTAATTTCGTTTAGTAAAAATCTTTGTTCGGTGATGTTGCTTATTTATATTTTTAATAAGAAGGTGTTTGATTAGAGACTAAAAGTGTCGAAATGCCGCCGGCCGCGTCGAGCAAGGCCGTCGAGAAAAAGTCTTGGCAGAGTATGGAGCTGAAGAAAAAGTACAGCGTTTGTGTTACTTGTCTAAAAAAGGGAAAATTCAAAGACTTGAATGAAACTCATCACCATTATGGAAAACAGGAAGTCTATTCTGAAATGCTGTCGTACTGTTTTTCGCTACAAGTGAGTACAAATACGCTAATTAATTCATTGAAATAATCCATTCAGTTTTTCCATCTGTTGATTTTTGTGTAGAAAAAGAGCTCGTCCACCTCGCTATTGACTGGTTAGTGCGCTGGTCTACCATGCTGAGGTCTCGTGTTCGATTCATTTTGAGTCGTCACTTTCTGATACAATAATGATAATCCTTTTTTTAATTTTTTATATATTTTTTTTTATTTACAATTTTAAAAAACCCGTTAGGGTTACATTAGAAATTTGATATTGTCTAGTCATTTTATGCCTCGTCTAGTCTAGTTAGTTCAGTCATCAAGTGCTTTTTCAGATTGATTTTAAATTTGTCTCCATTAAAAGTTTTCAAGTAGTAAGGTAAGTTGTTGTAGTGTTTAAGTCCATTATGTAGTATTTTTGACTGTCCTGTGTTTGTCTTTGCTTTTTCAATATGATAGTGTTGTTGTTGTCCGGTGTTATATTTGTGTATGTCAGCATTTTTGGCTAATATTATGTCGTCGTCTTGTATGTTTCCCAGTGTTATTTTGCGCACAATTTTTAAGGTCTCAATTTTAGTCAAGTAGTTTATGTCAAACTGGTGTGTTTTTTTGTACAGTTCAGTCGTAGAGGTCAGGTAGGGTAGGTTGTATGTTAGTTTAAGAATTTTATTTTGTTGTCTTTGTATTCTTGTTATGTCTGTCTTGTTACCAGTTCCCCAGAAGGCAATCACATAACTCAATTTACTTTTGACATAGGCTTCGTACATTGTAATTTTTTCCTTTCTCGGTATAAAATCTTTAATTTTGTAGAAGAGGCTATGTAGCAGTGGCGAGCCGTGCCTTATTTTATAGGTAATCTATTAAAAATATTCATTAATTTGTACTACATATAAGTACTTAGATAACATGTAAGTAATGTAATTATAAATGACTATTTTTTTGTAAATCTGTGAAAATCAACTCAAACAACAATTATAATTAAGCACGCGATAAACGTAGCTTTATTCTACACTATTTTAATACAATACTTGCACAAAAGTTTATTAACAAATACCACAATGACATTCCGCAGATATTTCCATTATGATCTGTCATTGACAGTACTGTCAAGACTTGAGCACTGGCCGATTTCATTTTAAATAAATAATGCCTAAAACGGCCACTGCAAACGCCACCTGTCCTATGTGATACATAATATGTCAACGGTATCCCATCAAAGAAAAATAGTACTTCGGAAATAATGTTCGAAATACTAGTTTCCAAATAGAGAATCTTCTAATAACATTTGTAATCTGCAAGTTTGTTTTAGTACTAAAAAACCCGACTTGGGTTAAAGACGAAAAATACAGTGTACTTTTTTGTATGGAAGAATAAGCTGAGGCAATCGGCTAGTTTCATCGTTCAGTAAGAATTGGCCGGGCGCACTTCATAGATTTTTTTTTGTAGAAATATATAAACGGTGATTTATAATAAATAACTATAACTTTATTTATTTTCCCATAAACATGGTTACTATAAATTATTATTATTAAAAGTCAAATATAACGGTAAGCTGTGCATAATCGCTTACTTTGACGATTCGCCCCTGCTATGTAGTGATGCCATTACTTGAGTGAGTCCGTCTATGTGTTTTGTCTGTCCATTGTGAGTCCTAGGTAAGTCACATGTTCTAGTTCTTGAAGAGTTTCGTTGTTTATCTTTATGTTCATGTTATGGTTCTTCTTTTGTGTTTGGAAATGTATTATATTGCATTTCTTGGCATTTAGTGTTAAGAAGTTTTTGTTTGTCCATTCTAATAGTTTTTGCACGTCATTGTTGATGGTTTTAGTCGTTTCAATGTCATTTTTGTTTTCATATAAAATTCCTAAGTCGTCCGCATAGATTGTTTTTTTTCCCATTATATCACTGTGTATTATGTCGTTAATGTATATTATATAAAACAATACAATACAATACTACTACTACCATCACGAGAATGGACCGCCACACACGTCTATCCTGGCATACTTCTTCCACATTCATACATCTTGTCGCACATGCCCTTCGGTTCTGTCTGCTTTTGACACGACCAGACTTGAGATTTTGGTTTATCTGATCATGCCGCGTCTTCCTCGGTCGTCCTCGTCTCACGTTGCCGTTCATTTTCGCCATATTTATTTATTTATTCATATTTTTCGCTTACAAACTATAATTAATAATAAAAATAATGTGACCTCACTGGGGTTTCCCGTGCCGAGGACACTTAACAATTCAGTTTTTTAAAATTACATTTGAGAATAAACAAAGAAGACTAACTTAAAAAACAAACATAATTAACAAATATTCAAGCTGTTTTAAAAACAAGGTATTTATGTACATCTATATTATTTATATTACAAAACACACAATGAAAATAACAAAAACCTAACATAAGCCATACAGTTGTGGAGCAGTTGATTCAGTATTGGTATGGGCGAATGAGACAATCCATTTTACTTCTACCTAGCTCCACTATCCATTTTTTTATAGCCTTTTTAAACATTTTCTCATTACTAATTGCTTTAATAGAGAGTGGAAGTAGGTTATAGATTTTAATTGAATAATACTCAAAATCCCTTTGTCCGAAAGTGGTATTAGTTTGTATTTGTTTAAGTTGTCTATGTGTTGAGGATCTAGTGATTATATTATTTGTATGTGATGTATTGTGCCAGTTATGTCTTTCATTTGAGTAAGAGTAGTTTTTGAATCTATAAGTGAGTATTGTTTTAGCGTATAATTGTTTCGGTGTCAAAAGTTGTGATTTGTGGAATATTTCTTCAGTAGATGTCTGTATCGGGACTCTGAGTATTATTTTAACTATGGATTTTTGAGCAACAAATACACTATTTAGAACGGTGTCACTTGCACCACCCCAACCGATTATACCGTACTCCAAAATTGATTGGCACAATGCAAAATAAATCTTTTAAAGTTCCTGTACATCAATTATATTTCGAATTGTTTTGAATATGTACGTTAATCTCTTAAGTTTATTAGTAACATTTTCAATCTGCTGTTTCCACTTTAAATTTATATCAATAATAACTTCTAAGTATTTGACATTGTCTGTCCTATCCAGTATTGGGCAATTACAATGAGCACTCTGAAGACAATTATTTATTTATTTATTTATTAACGGACATTGTCCATGTATACAATTTATAAGGTTTAAATATTACAATAAAAGAGTAGTTTAAAACATTTAAAGAAAAAAGAAAGAAGCATTGACAAACATAAGGGACATCGAGACAAGATCTGGACTATTTATTTAGTGCTCGTTTAAATCGTTGTAAACTTAAACCAAAAAAGTCCAGATCCTGTCTTGAGTTAACAATACGACAAAGGCGGGTCATTGGAGAATTTAGGCCATAGTTTGTTCTATGCTGATCGATGAACAGTACTTCATTGTTTCTCAATCTACGAGTCGGAATATTGAATTTTACTTGTCCCAGTAATGATGGAACATCGATTATACCATTTAGTATGCCGAACATATATATGGAGTCAATATTAGTTCTACGTTTTTGTAGACTAGAAATATTTAACATTGACTCTATTTCAGCATAAGAATAATTACCTCTCTCTAGTCCAAGCATCCACGCTATTTTTCGAAGCAAGCGATGTTGGACTGATTCAATGTGATTTATGCGATTGACATAGAATGGAGACCAGACCACTGAGTTATTATGAATTATTATTATGTAGTTTGATGTTAAGATAAGCATTTTGTGAATAGTTTCTAGAACTGATTTGATATATACTTGTTTTACCATTCTTTCGTCGTCCATTCGTTCTACGTGACCAAATAGCCTCAGAGACCCTTTCTTAATCTTATCAATTATACTTGACTCAGATTTACACTCTCGCCTGATTTCATAATTCGTAACCCTGTCATACATGGGTTTTCCACACATTTGTTCAAGAGATCGCATTTCAACCGCCGCGTTCACTCGGCTTTCATCCTTCCTTTTTGTTGTTGTCAAAAGTTTGGGATCAATGAAATATTATCAGTAAAAAAGAATTAAAAATTTTTGGGCCTATAAAATATGCATGTCTCTGTGCGAGCCTCGTTTTACAATGTGCTATTTCTAGCGCACGACTCCTTCTTTGACTTGATCTACTTGAATTACTTGTAAATACATATTTTAAACATTGAAAACAATATATTTGTCTTATGTCTGTCTTATTCTAAAGCCTTTAGAATCATTTTGAAAAAAAACAGATATACGAGGGTAAAGTCGATGGTAAATGAAATGAAATTATTAACATATAAACAAAGAATATTTTACAATACAATGATATTTGTTCATAAAATTATAAACTCTAATAAAAAAACAGAATTTTGGAAAAAAAATGATCGGAACCAGCGTGAACACGATCACAATACTAGAGAAAAGAACAAAATTAGACTTCCATTTAGGAAAAAGGCAAAGTCACAAAATTCCATTTTATTTAAAGCAATTAAAAAGTATTACGAAATGGAAAAAAATATTTATGAAGAAAAAAACATATCAAAATTTAAAATAATGGTCAAGACATATGTGATAAACAATTTATAAATTAAATATATTTGCAATGTTATTATTAGAACACACATAACAATTTGTATGATATGTGTGACTTTAAGATTTAAATAAATTAAAAATTAAAAAAAGTTTAGCTTCTTGGAACAATTGGAAAGAGGAAAAAGTGTGATTTTTGTGAAGCATTATTTTGAAGATAAATTTTGAACAGTTTCTTATGGTTTAATATGGTTGTTATAAGCTCCCCCCCATCCAATTATTCCTATTGTGAAATAGAGCAATCTCCTTATCTGTCTTCATTGGAGAGACGTAGAACTGAGATGGACCTTATATGCATTTTCAAAACACTTAATGCTTTAAGTGATGTCCCATCTCTGTTGCGATCAATCTCTTTTCATGTTCCCAACCGTGGCACCAGAAGTCAAAATCCGCTATTTACAAAATCTTCCAAGAGCAACTTTTGTTTTTATGCCCCAATGTCCAGAATGTGTAGATTAGTCAATTCGTCACACGACTTGGAATTCTTTGGGAAAGATCTTCCGGCTTTTCGTAGATCCTTCGCGACTAAACAGTGTGGGATGAAGTTGGATTGGCATGGTTCAGCTCAAAGTTTTAAGTCTTTCGTTTTTTTGAATATATTGTATACTATTATTGTTTTGCCCTTGTTTGTCTTTGCTAAATAGTTTTATGTTCTTTTTGTTCAGTTTCTTGCATTTATGTTTCTTCATGTAACTGTTGTAATTGACTTAGGACGTATATATAATAAATAAAATAAAATAAATAAGAAAGCGTCATTTATTATTAAATTTTTTGTCCCAGCTTTAATATTCTTTAACAATATTTTGAGTTTGTCCAAATTTTTGTAGACAAGGACTGGATTCAACTCCATGGGGAGCTGTTTATATTAACATATTACAACAGAGATGAAGAACATTTAAGAGAAGGTAATATAGAAGTCGAGGCATCTACAGGGCTTATGACCTGTCAATGGCTGGTTTAAGTGGCCACTTTACACATTGTGTAACATTCGTGTTGATAAACTACCTGGTCCATGAAGAAGTATAGAAATTGAAAAAATAATATTTTCAGGCGTTGCCTAGTATGTAGGTGAAATAATTCAATTAGTTGAATCTCACCTGCATAAATAAAGGTTTTAGCTCTTTAACTTCACAAACATCAACAGATGAAAGAATTGAAGGAATATAGATGTTCAAATATAGGCAGAATGGTGAATGTTACACAGTGTGTAAAGTGGCCACTTAAACCAGCCATTGACAGGTCATAAGCCCTGTAGATGCCTCGACTTCTATATTACCTTCTCTTAAATGTTCTTCATCTCTGTTGTAATATGTTAATTAATATTCTTTGTTTGTATTTTATTGCAATTGTGCCTGTGTGTATTGTGAGAATGTGTCTTTGTGTTCTCTGTATTTCGCTCACAGAACTTCTTCGGGTTCTATTGATGTGTTCTTTCCCCCTCTTTCCAGTTGGCGCCGAGGGGAAATAACAAGGACAGAATATACTCCATCTGCGATAAATGCATCACCAAACTGAGACACGCCACGGAGTTTCGGAAGCAGGTCGACGCCACTCAAAACAAATATAAAAAATTATACAGTAAGTATTATTTTTTATATATTGCAACAGAAATTAATAAGGAAAAATCACATACTGTATTCCTTAAAATAAAGCTTGATTAAATGATAGCTGCCAAACTAATGTGACTAGTGGTGGGGAAGTACTGAGCACTGATCATGTACCAATCAAATCGATTTTATCGGTTTTTCCATGCAAACATTAAACTCTGTTTCCGAAAATTGATATAAAAACGCAAGAATAAGCCTATTATAGTGTGTTTAAGACAATTATTTACCAAAAATAAGACATTTAAACTTTTTTTTATGAACAACATCGAATGAATTATTTTTTCATTCGATCGATTTACATTGATCAACTTGTCCGATCTCTAACATTTTAGCATAATGATGTAACCTTGTAAGAACGTCATTAATAATTGGTTTATTTTAGTTTTAAAGCTGATTTTATATAATTATGTTGATTTATATGTCAAGCATTGTACGAGTATTACAAAATTAAATTAACTTGGCCAGATACAAATGATTTTTCGTGTGTCAATATAAATCACTCCTTAGACGTCAACTGTCATTCAAATCAAGCTGTATTTTAAGGACTATACAAATATATATAAAAAATTATATTTTCAAAATCAATATGGATTTGGTGAAATATTGGTGAAATATTTTTATACATAACTTTAAAAAAGAACTCTTATATGTTAATAGGACAGAACCTAGCGACATTATTTTCACATCTAGGCGTTCGTTTTATTAAACTGACAGTTATGTCGGAATTTAATTCGACTTCAAAATTTACTAATTTCTCTCATATTTTTAATAGGCTTTTAAGAAAAAAGTGCCAACCTCAAAACTATTAAAAAATTTAATAAATCATGATTAAAGGGAAAAATTGCTCGGTGTATTATTTTTTTTGACACTTTTAATGCGTAGATAAACGTATCGAGGGGTTCTAGGCCCGTCGGTATAAACTGATGTACTTACATAAATACTTGATGGTGGTGGTATCGGTAGTATATCTTTGTGGTCAGTCGGGAGACTTATCTTCAACTTTGACGTCATACTGAAGCTTTGTCATTTTAGAGCGTAGATATGTGTACCGTGACGGACGCGTCTCTTGATTCATATCGATGTAATATCGATGTACCTACCCAAAACTTGTAGGGGGGTCGGTAGTATATCTTTGTAATCGCTGGAGGGAATTTATCTTCAACTATACCGTCAAGGTGAAGGTATGACGTCTTTATCTTCCCATCATAATCGAGGCCCCGGGCTACTGAGGTTGACTTGCGGTCATTTGGCTCGGGGGGGGGGTTACGTGTGTATAGTCGACGAATATCTCAAAACATGGTTTGTTTCAGGTTGCTTTTCATTGGTTCACAAATCATCGGCGCAAGAGCTGACTGGTAATCGGGAGTCCACACCGAAGCCCGATGACGGGATGGTTTTAGAGCAAGGGGAGATGGCCGAAGATGCGAAGACCAGCCCGCGCACCGACTGTCTCGCGTAAGACAACATGCAGCTTAAAAATTTATTTCTGCCATTTAAATTAATATTATGATTGTTTTAGTCAGAGGCCGTGCCGGCCCATTACCAGTATTAGCTTTCTTCTGCTTATTCAGGGCGCATTGCTATCTTTATAATTAAACCCCGTTACGCTAGAGTCTAGCCGTCTGCTAATATCACGCACGTGGCCATCTCCTCCTCGTTATTTTGCAGTTGCAAGCTAGTACATTCTTATTGCTAATCGACCCAATAACTCGAATACCGCAGCATATTAATTTATAGCGTACAAATAATAAATAAAAATAATTTCGACGACAATTATTATTCCAAATTTACTGTAGAGTGGCCAATTAAATCGGCCAATGATAGGTCATAAGCCATGTAAACGCCTAGACTTCCACATTCCCTTTTCAGTAATGTTTTCCCTCTGTGTTGTAATTAATTTCAACTAACTTAATTTATGTATTAATTTTTGTAATTTTTTTTGCAGGGAAGAAAAAAGTCAGATTTTGGATCTGGAAGCGAAAGTGTTAATAAAGAAATCGAGGAATCAAATAAAGCGGTGAGTGCGCTATTGCAAAATGCCTCCTTAATCCTCTTGACCCTGAATTAATTTATTTAAGAATTCTTTCACATGTTTGCGAATATTTTGGTTTCCGTCATGCCATGCCTTTCTTGGTCTACCTCTATTTCTGGTGGATGTCCAAATTTTTGTAGACAAGGACTCAGTGGCGAACGGTGACTTTTTTAATAGGTAAGCTTTAATTTTTTTCATAATTTGTACCTACATGTACATACATACTACATACATATAAGTAATCTCGCAAATGAGTGGAGGCGTATAAAAAAAAGTGTATTCAGGTACACGGATTTTTTAAAATGGTTTTGTGTAAAAACAACTTCATCTCTCCAGCTCCAGTTTCGCCTGCTGGCAACAGAAGACGCAATACCTACTTATTTTTAATCAAAATAATTTTAACCAACAACCCAACAAACAAACAACAATTACTTAAGTAAACATTCTATTGTAAGATGTCACTCCCATTATGTACACAAAAAAATATTTTTTCTTTTACTATATATTTTTTTTCTGAAAAATTAAAAAAAAAAACAATAAGATTAGATTTACATTAATTAATTTATGCCAAAATACATAATTTTAACTTTACATATTACATTACTTAACATAACAATAACATTCATTGGAAATATTCGCAATAATATTGCAACAAAAATGTCACGTGACCGTCGTGACAGCCGCGTTGCGCCGCGCCGACCGTCAGCTCCGTTCCCTTCTAAACTGAGAATGAATAATGCAAGAAATTGACGACACCGAGCGCGGCGCCACTCGCTAAAACGCGCGGACTAAAAAACTAGCGTCATATGTCAACAGAATACTATCAAACGAAAATGGTCTTTGAGAAATAACGCTCGAAATGCTACTCTCCAAATAGAGAAGCTTGAAATAATATCTGTAATCTGCGAGTGAACTTAGCAAGGAAAATATACGCACTGGGTTTTTGAATGTTAAAATACAGTATACATTTTGTATTGAAAAATAAGCTGTAATAATCGGAACCGGGCAATGCGCTGGGTGCAGCTTATATTTATATTTAGCAGCTTATATTTATTTTTTGAGGAAGATATAAACAGTGACGTTAATTTATAATAAATATAGATTATTTTATTAATTCTCCTATAATTAAAACTACTATAAAACATTATTATTGGTAGTGAAATATAATGGTAAGCTGCGAATAATCGATTATATGGACGGTTCGCCCCTGCAAGGACTGCATTCAACTCGACGATCTCAGTATAGGATTCGAGTGAACGTAAGATCCATAAGTCACGCGTGACGTCATCAACCTTTTGGCCAGTTACGGGGCGTTTTATTTCTATCAAACTCTAAATAGGAAATTATAAATGAAAACATTCGTTTTAGATTTTTATAGTAAAATGCTCGCAATCGTAAAAATATTCTTTAAATACTTAATATATTTAAAATCATATTCCCCAGCTTATGAAAATACCCTATTTGAGGTGCCTACTACTTAAATTTTATAATAAATTAAGTGAGGAACCCAATAGAATATAAACACTCGTTCAGCAACACAAATTAACTGTGTTGTCCCATTTGTATCAACCGCCTGCGCCTTTGGTAAAAAGCAATACAATGTAATTGCTCCAATAATATTTAATGATTTATTGCCAAATATAGAAGACTCAAAATGTAAAACAAATTCTAAAATAAAAATAACTGCACATACAAATTGTGAAGCGAGAGATTTTTTGAAAAATATATCTAAATCAAAAAACGTAGTACTTTATATAATTGGTACACATATTATTTATATTTTTATGTATTTCATTGCTTTATATTTGTTTTATTATTATTATTACATACACAAAATTATAATTTATGTAAAGTTGCTTTGACTGTCTAACTAGGGCTATTTACCCCGTTCTAAAACAGTCAAAAAAAAAATAAAAAAACAGTAATCAATTTATAGAAACAGTTATAAAGATACAGGACAAAGTGAAAAAATCGGGTTGTGGTCCTGTGGCTAGTGTCTCGGACTCACGGACCAAAGGTCCGTGG
Organism: Micrasema longulum; assembly: GCF_059751315.1. Lineage (NCBI taxonomy): Eukaryota > Metazoa > Arthropoda > Insecta > Trichoptera > Brachycentridae > Micrasema > Micrasema longulum. Next base: position 18,283 of record NW_028278549.1, on the reverse strand, counting down.
TTCGAATCCCACTCTACCCCAACTCGATTCCATTTTCTAATAGTGAGTTATTTACAACTCGTTGAAAATGGCCCTCAAAATTAAATATTTGGGTAAATCATAAGAGCGCAAATATTTCTTTTTTCTAAAAAAAAAAAAAAAAAACAAAGTAAAAAATGGAGTAAAAACATGGTAAAAAATGTAGTAAAAACATAGTAAAATTGTAGTAAAAACCTAGTAAAATTGTAGTAAAAACATAGTAAAAATGTAGTAAAAACATAGTAAAAAATGTAGTAAAAAAACGTAGCAAAAAAAAAAAATTATAGAAACAAAGTAATAAATACAGTGAAAACATAAAAACAGAATACATAGTAAGAAACATATTTAAAGTCATAATAAAAAAATAATGTATGTTGTATAGCAAAAAGCATATTTAAAGAAAGAAGAAAATATTATACTATATTATTTATGTTTAAGTAACATGTATTCTTGGCACATACATATATAGATATACTTTATATTTGTATAATAAATATTATTAATTTCTTACATTTGCTAGGCATTTATAATTAAGTAGTTTTAGTTTTTCTTTTTTGTGTTATTGTTTTATTAGTTTAGGACTACTTATGCTCTAAAGATAGAAAATGTCCATCTTAGAACAGGCTGTGCCATGTTAGACGCCACGTTGAACTGCCAGTTTTTTCTTGGTTGTTTTTCAGATGCGACGAGGAGCTCGTGCTGACGCGGTGCGAGCTCTGCTACGAAAGTTTTCGCTCCATGGAAGAATTGAACCGCCATATGAGAATCCACGATGCAAACATTTACCCGGTGCATCTTTTTGACACGTCCTCTACTCGGTAAGATTAAATTTTTTTCATGTCACGATAATATTTTTTTAAAGTTTATATTTGAAGCACTAACTTTGTGGTTATTCATTATAATAAAATAACTAAAACAACTTTGTTTTTAACCACTAATTTTTATTTTTCACTGACCAGTTTCAAACCAAACAAGATTCTTTGTCAAGGTTTACGTAACTAATGAATTGATTCCTTTAATTTCATTTCTATCATGTTCTCTAAATAAAAATCCTGGCTGGCACATGTATTGTTATTAAACCAAGCAGCTCTGTACAGTCAACCATTCCTGTCATAATTTTGTAAAGCAGTAGTTGGTCCGCACACACTCTGCGGTATTGTAGAGAAATGATTCCATGGAAGGTGGAGGCAGTGAGAGTAGATACATAAGAAATACCGGTTTTGTATTTAAGGTACTTTATAAACAACAACAACAACAACAAACCATCACGCCGTTTCCCCGTAGGGGTAGGCAGAGAGGATAGAACGCCATAACACTCTATCTTGGCATACAGACCTCGCTTCCTCTACATTCATACATCTTCTTATGCACGCACGCCGATTATTCCTACTTTTGACATGTCCATCTTCAAGTATTTGATGGACTCGATCGTGCCATGTCTTTCTCGGTCTTCCTCGTTTTCTGCATCCATCAACATTTGCATCGTAGATCCTTTTAGCCGTTCTTTCGCTGTCCATTCGCTCTACACGTCCGAACCGACGCAGCACCCCTTTCTTGATTCTGTCAATGATGCGTGTCTCAGCCTTACACACTTCACGGATCTCGACATTTGTGCACCTATCATACATCGTTTTACCACACATTCGCCTGAGGGATCGCATTTCGACAGCATTCAACCTACTTTCATCGTTATTTTTCCAATTCCATACTTCGCTCCCTTACATTAGAGTCGGAACTAGAACTCCGTTGTGAACTGCTAGTTTAGCCTCCTGCGATAAACATTTGTTTGCCAAAGTAGATTTTAGTGCACCGTTCACCCTGTTCCCGGCACTCACCCTCCTTTCCGTCCCTAGTAAACATACTTCCCAGATACACAGATTCTCCTACCTGATTCAGAATATCTCCGTTCACGCTGATCTCACATTTAGTTATATTTTCATCCCTTTCAAAAACCATCACTTTGGATTTATCAACATTCGTAAGCAAATCGCTTTTCTTGCATACCTCGTAGACTTTTGTAGGTACTTTATAAATTTGTTTTTAATATTTTCTATTCTACTTATATATATGGCAAACTGGGGATTCCATATCTGGTTTAATCTTGAATCTCCTCGGCCAATGATGTCCAGTCTGTTTCTGTTTTTCGTTAGGAGATTGGTAACAGCGCTGAACCCCCTTTCCACTAGGTATGACGATGGAAAGGAAATTCAATATTTCCTCGCTATATTCCATAATACAGGACAAGTAACGGGTATGTTTTTTTGCAGCCAGAAGGGCAGAAGTACCATCAGTGTATGTTGAGATGCACTATCGTGGACCCCCATTTTCATTTCATGGACCCCCAATTTTTTTTTTCGTTGACGTAGACCCCTTGCCGGTTGTCATAGACCCCTGGGGGTCGATATAGACCACTTTGGGAATCACTGTTCTAAATGATGTAAATTTTTAAACTAAAAAATATTTGAATAAATAAAATAACTTTGTTTTTAACCACTAATTTTTATTAACATATTACAACAGAGATGAAGAACATTTAAGAAAAGGTAATATAGAAGTCTAGGCATCTACAGGGCTGGTTTAAGTGGCCACTTTACACACTGTGTAACATTCACCATTCTGCCTATATTTGAACATCTATATTTCTTCAATTCTTTCATCTGTTGATGCTTGTGAAGTTAAAGAGCTGAAACCTTTATTTATGCGGGTGAGATTCATCCAATTGAATTATTTCAAAGATTTATTAAAAAGTATGTCTTTATGTTTTTTTTTTTTCGAATATTTTTTAGAATATTCCATCTTTTACTAGTGGTAACACGATGTTACAACACCGCGCGCAAAGGGATTATTTACCACAGTCCTTAAAGAGTCAAGTAAGAAAATCAGCCTAATTAAATTTTATTATGTGCGTTAAATTATATTAAATAAGCAATCAAGGGCGTGAGGTGCTCTTTATTTTGTAATAAATGGGTAGCGTCGTTTTAATGGGCCATCGTTTTCGTTTATATTAACCAGGCGCTCGACGGAATCAGTTCCGCGGAGTGTAAAATTTTTGCATTTCGGTCGTTCAAAAACGTGTTCGAATTTGTAATGTGATTAAGTTATATCTTTACTAACAAAACAATAATTTTAGCAGTATAGATAATTAACAAAATGCTCTGACCGTTGTAAACTTCAAACGTAGGTTAAGGCCAAAAGTAGTATGGAATATATATTTTAATAATTTTTACGTTCAATGTGATCCATAATTTATTTATTTTATTTGGGATTTTTACAGCTATTACATAAACAAAATAATAAGAAAAATCTTAACAATACTAAAGCCAATTAAAAAAATCCACTGTAAATATAATGACACATAATATATAAGTAAAGAAGTTTAGTAATTGTATTTGTGTGACGTTTGTATTCATGTGTATGTGAATGTGTGCATGCGTGAATGAATGAGGGAGAGGATGCATGTGCGTGTGGGAAACGCAACTTTTTAGACCCCTTTCACTTTGATGTTTAAAAAAATATTTGTTTTATTTTATTTTATTTTATTTGGGAAATCAACAGTTCTACATACATATTTTTAGTAAACAAACAGATATAGTGTATAAACTCAGAACTAATAACAGATTTCCACATAGTATACAAAGTTAGTAAAGAAAATATATGTTACACATCAAATAAATACATACAATTTATACATTTAAAAATGTTATTTTCATGTACTCAATAATCAAAGATTTTTTAAATATTTATTTTAAGAACATTAAGTTACTGTAAATTGGGCGGGATAAGGACAAAAATGCTTGAAGAGAGGATAAGGAGGGGGGGGGAGATGAGTCTCATTCGCGTGATAAAGGTTTCGGCTCTTTTACTTCACAAAAGTCAACAGACGGAAGAGTTGAGGAAATGTGGATGTTCAAACAGGGGCAGAATGGTGAATGTTACGCAGTGTGTAAAGTGGCCGCCTAAACCAGCAAATGACAGGTTGTAAGCCCTGTAAACGCCTAGACTCTCATAGTCTCTTGTCAAAAATGTTTTTCTCTCTCTGTTGCAACAAATTCAAAGCCAGTGACAGTTCATAAGCCCTGTAGGTGCCTAGATTTTTATATTGCACGCTCTAAAGTGCACATTATCTCTGTCGTAATATGTTAATATTGACAGCTCCCTATTTGGACAAACTCAAAATATTGTTGAAATCACAACTCGTTCGAACATGACGCTGACTATCTCAATGGATCATCAAAAAACTACTACTACTACCATCACGCCATTTCCCCGTAGGGGTAGGCAGAGAGAATGGACCGCCACACACGTCTATCCTGGCATACACTCCTAGCCTCTTCCACATTCATACATCTTGTCATACATGCCCTTCGGTTCTGTCTGCTTTTGACATGACCAGACTTAAGATTTTGGTTTATCTGATCATGCCACGTCTTCCTCGGTCGTCCTCGTCTAACGTTGCCGTTCATTTTTGCCATATATACTTGTTTTACCATTCTCTCATCGTCCATTCGTTCTACGTGACCAAACCATCTCAGAGACCCTTTCTTAATCTTATCAATTATACTTGTCTCAGATTTACACTCTCGCCTGATTTCATCATTCGTAGCCCTGTCATACATTGATTTCCCACACATTCGTCTAAGAGATCGCATTTCAACCGCGTTCACTCGGCTTTCATCCTTCCTCTGCCAGTTCCATGTTTCACTTCCATACATAAGTGTTGGGACTAAAACTCCGTTGTGCACTGCCAGTTTAGCTTCGATTGACATATTTTTATTAGAAATTACTGTGCTTAGTGCTCCGTTCATTTTGTTGCCCGCATTCACTCTTCTTTCAACATCTTTTTCTACTCTTCCATCTCTTGAAAACATGCTTCCCAGGTACACAAATTCTTCTACTTGCTCGAGACATTCGTTGTTTACATTTATTATGCAGTCAGTAACCTCACTATCCCTTTCAAATACCATCACTTTTGACTTACTTTCGTTCATCGCCAATTCGCTCTCCAGGCATACATCAAAAAATATTCCGCATATTAGTGATTGCAGTATTCGCGATGCTCTATAACATGTAGGACCGTCGATTATTTATTTTATTTTTATTTTATTAGGGAAATCAACAGTTCTACATACATATTTTTAGTAAACAAACAGATATAGTGTATAAGCTCAGAACTAATAACAGATTTCCACATAGTATACAAAGTTAGTAAAGAAAATATATATTACATATCAAATAAATACATACAATTTATACATTTAAAAATGTTATTTACATGTACTCAATAATCAAAGATTTTTTAAATATTTATTTTAAGAACATTAAGTTACTGTAAATTGGGCGGGATAAGGACAAAAATGCTTGAAGAGAGGATACGGAGGGGGGGGGGGGGAGATGTACATATTTATTATTATAATTAACATATTACAACAGAGATGAAGAACACTTAAGAGAAGGTAATACAGAAGTTCAGGCATCTACGGGGCATCAGGCATCTACAAACATCAACAGATGAAAGAATTGAAGGAATATAGATGTTCAAATATAGGCGGAATGGTGAATGTTACACAGTGTGTAAAGTGGCCACTTAGACCAGCCATTCACAGGTCATAAGCCCTGTAGATGCCTGAACTTCTGTATTACCTTCTCTTAAGTGTTCTTCATCTCTGTTGTAATATGTTAATATAAACAGCTCCCCAGGGAGTTGAATCCAGTCCTTGTCTACAAAAATTTGGGCAAGCTCAAAATATTGTTGATGAATTACCCGGTCCATGAAGAAGTATAGAAATTGAAAAAATAATATTTTCAGGCGTTGCCTAGTCTAGTATGTAGGTGAAATAATTCAATTAGATGAATCTCACCCGCATAAGTAAAGGTTTCAGCTCTTTAACTTCACAAACATCAACAGATGAAAGAATTGAAGGAATATAGATGTTCAAATATAGGCGGAATGGTGAATGTTACACAGTGTGTAAAGTGGCCACTTAGACCAGCCATTGACAGGTCATAAGCCCTGTAGATGCCTGAACTTCTGTATTACCTTCTCTTAAGTGTTCTTCATCTCTGTTGTAATATGTTAATATAAACAGCTCCCCAGGGAGTTGAATCCAGTCCTTGTCTACAAAAATTTGGACAAACTCAAAATATTATTATTATAATGTCTACTAAGTTACATAATACATTTTTAGTCTAAATTATAAATCTGGCAGAGTGATGTTTGTGTAATCTACATTTTTAAATTTTGTATTGTACATTGAAAAAGTCCTACGAAAAAAAGCATTTTTAACATACAATGTTTTACTTATTGGTACATGAAACAGGTGGTACCGTCTACAAATCCTGGCTGGCACATGTATTGTTATTAAACCGAGCAGCTCTGTACAGTCAATCATTCCTGTCATAATTTTTTGCAAGGAGAGTGATTTGCTAATGAATGTGCAAAAGTCGAACGTCATGGTCTTTGAAAGAAATGTAACTATGACTGAATGTAAGATTGTAGTAAATGGAGATAGATTGAAACAGGTCGAAGAATTTGTATATCTGGGTAGTATGTTACTATACTAGAGATGGAAATATGGACGAGGATATTGAAAGGAGGGTTAGTGCCGGTAACAGAGTTAATGGTGCCTTAAAGTCTGTCGTAGCAAATAAGTGTCTATCGCAAGAGGCTAAATGAGCAGTTCATAATGGAGTTCTGGTACCGACCCTAATGTATGGAAGCGAAGCATGGAGTTGGAAAAAAAGGGACGAAAGTAGACTGAATGCTGTTGAAATGCGATCCCTCAGGCGAATGTGCGGAAAAACAATGTATGATAGGTGCCCTAATGTCGAAATTAGAGCAGAATGCAAGGCTGAGTTAAGCATTATCGACAAAATTAAGAAAGGTCTTTTGCGATGGTTCGGTCATGTGGAGCGAATGAATGATGAAAGAACGGCTAAAAAGATTTATGACGCGAATGTGTCCGGTTGTAGAAGTCGAGGAAGGCCGAGAAAGACATGGCATGATCGAGTACAACAAATTCTTGAAAGTGGTCATGTGAAAAGTCGGAATAATCGACGTGCGTGCATGAGAAGATGTATGAATGTGAAGGAAGCAAAGGAAGTGTGCCAGGACAGAGTGGTGTGGCGTTCTATCCTCTCTGCCTACGGCATGGCGTGATGGTTAGTTAGTTAGTTAGTTCAGTAGTTGGTCCACACACACTCTGCGGTATTGTAGAGAAATGATTCCACGGAAGGTGGAGGCAGTGAGAGTAGATTCATAAGAAATACCGGTTTTGTATTTAAGGTACTTTATAAATTTGTTCTGAATATTTTCTATTCTACTTATATATATGGCATACTGGGGATTCCATATCTGAGAGGCGTATTCCAAATGGCTTCTGACAAACGTATAATATAATGAAATAAGGGCCTTTGGATTATCAAAGTTTTTACTCATTCGAATTATGCTCACGCTCAATGCTTTGGGGGTAATTTTATTGATATGCGATTCAAAAAGTAGTTTTGAGTCTAAAACAATCCCAAGATCTTTAATTTCGTGCTTTCTCATTAGTACATTATTGTTTAGTTTGTAATCAAAATTAAGAATTTTTCTTTTCCTTGTGAATGTAAAGCTAGGGTTTCCTAGGACAGTGGTGCCCGTATTTTAACGGCCGTAGTGAACGATGATGCAGTGGACAGCCGTCGTAGAGGTGACTAGAGTGTGGTTTTCTAGGAAAACGGTGTAATCAACACCATTTAACACCGTTTTCCTAGGAAACCACTCTCTAATCACTTTTACGATGGCTTTCCACTGCATCACCGTTCACTACGGCCGTTAAAATACGGGCACCGCTGTCCTAGGAAACCCTAGCTTAATACAGACACATTTATTTATATTCAAAAACAGATTATTTTCAATACAATAGTCAGTTAGACGATTAAGATCGTCTTGAATCATTAGGCAATCTTCTTGAGATTTAACTTTAGCATATATGTTCTGCTGGTTTTAGCAATAAAGCCATGTTTTTGTACTCGGAGTTTTAAATAATTATTTTTTTTAAGTACATCACGTCCTGTGAATTATTATTCCCCCAAAGCCCGTACACTAAAGTTGAACACTGCCTCCTTCTCATCCAAACCCAGGAAGAACATCCTGATAATCCGACTGAGGAAGAACATCCTGATAATCCGACTGACGAACAAACGGTTGGCCTTCTTAGAAAAGTCTTTTTTTGTATGTAACAATAATAATAATAATCTTGAGAGGCTTTAAACTGTGGCAATTAGGCGTTTGGATATTTCTTCAAGGCTTCCTTGTACGTCGCGTACAACTGCTGGTCGTTGACGCCGTCCTTGAAGCACCTGGCCACTTTGTTTTTGGCGACGATGCAGACCGGCTTCTTGCCCTCGAAGTACGAAGACGTCTCGTAGCTGACCTTCCTCTTGCGCAGGAGCGCCAGGACCTGCTCCAGACACGCGCAGACCCAGGGGTTCTTGTGCAGACGCAACGTGCGCAGCTGTCGCGGAACGTTCATGCCGATGGCCGTCCCGATGTTCGTCAACCGGTTCGCGGAGATGTCCAAGTAGCGCAGCGACGGCAGACTCAGCGTCGGCAGGAACGCGATTTTGTTGTTCGACGCGTCCAAAACCGTCAGCTCTCGCAGCCGCGACGCGGGCGTCAGGTCCACCAAGATGTTCGACGACAGATTGAGGTATTTGAGTTTGGATTGCGCGTTGAACGCATCCGCCAACAGCTGCGTCAGCGCGTTCCTCGACAAATCCAGCGTGTGCAGCTGCGTCAAATCGCTAAAATGTTTATCGGGGATCGCAGTCAGCCCGTTTCCCGGCAGATGCAGCTCCGTCAAAGCTTTGTTCGCGTCGAATATTCCCGACGGCATGTCGTCGAATTTCGTCGACGATAGGTCGATGATTCGCACGAGCGGCACGGAATCAAATATCCCGAGAGGCAGCGTACTCATATCGTTCGACGATAAATCGACTTCGAACAGCTTAGGCGATTTGTCAAATATTCCCAACGGCAGTCCTTGTATGGCGTTGTTCTCCGCATACAGCATCCGCAAGTCGGCGGACATGTCGAATATCCCCAGAACCAACTCGGGTATTCTATTATTCGACACGTCCAGAGTTTCGAGCGATTTCATCTCGTCGAATATCCCGAGTGGCAACTCGGTGATCAGATTATACGACAAATTGAAGGTTTTGACGCTGCTCAAACCCGTCAGAACCCCGAGCGGCAGACTCTCCAAACTATTGAACGACATGTCCAGCGTTTGCAGGTTGGGCAGGCCTTGGAACGCCCGCTCTTGTATCTCCGATATTTTGCAATTGGCAAGCGAGATGTACTGGATCTCCTCGTCGTCGGACACGACGCCGATTTGCAAGGCGTTGCCGTCGTTTTCGGACGTGCATCCGAGGTATGCGGCGTCTTTTTCGCACGAAATTTGCCCTTCGCACAGCGTCAGAAGCAGCGTGAACACGAACCCCAGCGTTTTAAACATCGTGACGTTAAATATTTGCAAACCTCACTATTTTGCAATGTTTTTATTTATTTTTTGTAATTATTTACCCGCACAGTTTTGTACCGTCTATCTATATTTTTATCCAAATCAAATTGTAATGTATTGTCTGTCTTAACTGAGCTTAATTTAAATCTATGTAGTTAAAAAACTTGTTCTCCGAAGAGATAACCTGTTCTTGAGCCCATGACATGTATTCCATAGATCCTCAAACATTTATTTAATTCTTTAATTTGTCACAACTGTAGACGCAAAACATTTATGAGAAGGGAATATGATAGTCTAGGCATTTACAGGGCTTATGACCTGAGAAAGAAATGAAAGTTTGACTAAATGCGAAATCACTGTGAATGGAGTTATACTACAACAAGTCGAGGAATTTGTGTATCTGGGAAGCGTGTTTACTAGGGATGGAATACTGAGAAAGATATTGAAAGGAGGGTGAGTGCCGGGAACAGAGTGAACGGCGCACTTAAATCAACCTTGGCAAATAAATATTTAACAATATTTTGAGTTTGTCCAAATTTTCGTAGACAAGGACTGGATTCAACTCCCTGGGAAGCTGTTTATATTAACATATTACAACAGAGATGAAGAACTTTTAAGAGAAGGTAATATAGAAGTCCAGGCCTACAGGGCTTATGACCTGTCAATGGCTGGTTTAAGTGGCCACTTTACACACTGTGTAACATTCACCATTCTGCCTATATTTGAACATCTATATTCCTTCAATTCTTTCATCTGTCGACGTTTGTGAAGTTAAAGAGCTGAAACCTTTATTTATGCGGGTGAGATTCAATTCGATTTTTTTCAATTTCTATACTTCTTCATGGACCAGGTGGATTTATCAACAATATTTTGAGTTTGTCCAAATTTTTGTAGACAAGGACTGGATTGAACTCCCCGGGGAGCGGTTAACATTAAAATATTACAACAGAGATGAAGAATATTTTAAAGAATCATCAACAGATGAAAGAATTGAAGTAATATAGTTGTTCAAATATGGGCAGAATAATCAATGTTACACAGTGTGTAAAGTGGCCACTCAAACCAGCCAATGACAGGTCATAAACCCTGTAAATGCCTAGACTTCCATATCCCCTTCTCAATAATGGTTTCCCTCTCTGTTGCAACAAATTTAAATACAAACAACTCCCTAGGGAGAAAATCCAGCCTGTCTGCAAGCATTTGGATATGCTCAAAACATTGTTGAATTAACTACCTGGTAAATGAAGAAGTATAAAATTATATTTTTAATATAAAAAAATTAAAATGTAAATAGCGGCTAGATTTCTTACTGTCCATGCGCTCTGTAGCTGCAAGACGTGCTGTTGTCTAGCTCCTAAATATCATAATTGGAGACGAGGAACTAGAATCCCAACCGTCCATGCGCTCTGTAGCTGCGAGACGTGCTGGGATATTTATTCATTGTACAGCGCCCTTGAGGTGATTTTCACAAAAATGGCGCTGTATAAATTATCCAAACAATAATAAATGCCTAGACTCCCATATTCCCTTCTCGAAAATGTTTTCCATCTCAGTTGCGACAATTTTAAACATATGGTTTAAGTCACATGTTGAGAACCTCTTTGATGAGCTCGAGGCCAAATAAATACCCAAGGCCAAAAGTACAAGATAGATTATGTATATTAGAAGAGTTTCATAGTATAGAATATTTATTTTATTTATTTATTTAATTAATAATATAATTTTTTTATTTATATCCCTACAGAGATGAGGTAGAATTTTTTCAAATTCAGGATTATGGATATTCGAGCGTTTACAGGGCTTATGACCTGTCATTGGCTGGGTTAAGTGGCCACTTTAAGTAGGTACTACAACATTCCCCATTCCGCTTATTAGCGAATATCCACACAGGTAACATTTTTTTGATTTCAGTCTTAACTACATAAAATAAAGTAATCTGCTAATTAAAATACTTAACTTCAATATCAATACATAGATGGCGCTCCAACTCGCTTGTGAATGGTTTCTCGTTTAGTAACAAATATACAAAAATCAAAAAAATGTTACCTGTGTGGATATTCGCTAATAAGCGGAATGGGGAATGTTGTAGGCCACTTTACACACTTTGTAACATTCACCATTCTTTATTTATATATAAAGAACAGACATATTTTACACAAAAGTGGCGTAGCAAAAAATTTAAAATGAAGTAATAAGAAAAGAAAAAAAATATATATTATAAAAAATTAATCTTACATATAGTACTACTACTACTACCATCACGCCATTTCCCCGTAGGTGTAGGCAGAGAGAATGGACCGCCACACACGTCTATCCTGGCATACAATCCTAGCCTCTTCCACATTCATACATCTTGTCATACATGCCCTTCAATTCCGTCTGCTTTTGACATGACCAGACTTAAGATTTCGGTTTATCTGATCGTGCCGCGTCTTCCTCGGTCGTCCTCGTCTCACGTTGCCGTTCATTTTCGCCATATATACTTGTTTTACCATCATTTCATCGTCCATTCGTTCTACGTGACCGAACCATCTCGGAGACCCTTTCTTAATCTCACCAATTACACTTGTCTCAGATTTAATTCGTAACTCTGTCATACATTGATATCCCACACATTCGTCTCAGAGATCGCATTTCAACCGCGTTCCCTCGGCTTTCATCCTTGTTTCACTTCCATACATAAGTGTCGGGACTAAAACTCCGTTGTGCACTGCCAGTTTAGCCTCGATCGACATATTTTTATTAGAAATTACTGTGCTTAGAGCTCCGTTCATTTTGTTGCCCGCATTCACTCTTCTTTCAACATCTTTTTCTACTCTTCCATCTCTTGAAAACACGCTTCCCAGATACACAAATTCTTCTACTTGCTCGAGACATTTGTTGTTTACATTTATTATGCAGTCAGTAACCTCACTATCCCTTTCAAATACCATCTCTTTTGACTGACTTTCGTTCATCGCCAATTCGCTCTCCAGGCATACATCATACATTCTAGAGACTATTTGCTGCAAATCAGCCTTGCTGCTTGCTGCTTGCTGACAGAACTGCATCGTCAGTACATACAAACATATATTCCAGTAGAAAGAACACAAGTTCATTTTCTTCCATCAGTTATATTAAAATATCGGTTATGCAAAAAACACCTTACTTGCTTTAGAAGATCTCTGTCTACTGTTGGACATGGGGGTGCTTCATGACATACTCAGTGGACGCCTCGATAGTCCGGCTCTTTTGTCGGAGCTATCATTAAATGTCCCCGGCTACCGCACCCGTCACACGTCGAGCTCTCTATTTCATCTGCCAGCAGTTCGTACGAACTATGCCCAGAACTCTCCACTTATAAGTTTTGTTAGTGAATATAATTTGAACTTTCCCCTTATTGATCCATTTGATTGTAAAAAAATAACATTTAAAATGCGCATCTTAAAACATACTTTTTTGTCTTATACTTAGCTTCATTTTTTCAAGAATTTTTCTTTTCCTTGTGAATGAACACAGACACATTTATCAATATTCAAAACCAGTTTATATTCAATACAATAGTCAGTTAGGGCCGGTTGCATCAAAGTTGGTATACATTTAGTTTAAAGTTAAATATTTAAACTTAGTTAAGGCTCAAAATCTGGTAACTGAAAAATTCCGTTGCATCGACATTATTTTAGTCAAGTTAAAGTTAAGAATGTTGCCACTGTAAAGGTTCAAGTTTCACCCTAAAAATTGTTGGGATTTTTGCGCAAGCACGTACTTGTTTATTTACACGTGGCAATACACATGCGCCGCGACGCGTCTTCGGGCGCAAACATTCAAATTTCGTTCTAATTTTCAGTGTGTGCGAAAGGGCGAAGCAGCACCGCGCATTCGGAGAAGTAAAGAACAAAAGGGACATCGTCCTTTTTGTACTAGATAAAAAATTAAATGAGCAAAAGCTAAAACAAAATGAAGAATTTTTTACTCTAGAACAGAGCAAAAAATGACATTTTTCGGGCAACTATGGCAGCCTTAAATGCCCAGAAAGAGTTAGCTGAGCTCAATCTAGCTCTATTTAAAAATAAATAAACAGCATTTCAATGCTGTGATGATTTAGATTTATTTTACACCACGCCGCTGATGATCGAGTCCCGTGTTTTGAAAAATAATTAACAATTAAAAATTCAAATAATTATAAGTCCTTCGCTTTTTCGACATTCGAAATCTTGCGATGAAGTCGGACTCTTCCCACAAAAAATGGTCCGTTCGTGGTTTGAACAGTTTTTTTTTCGGTTTAGAATATACTCGATGATAAATTCGTCGTCGGAAGACGAGAAATCCAATAAAATTGACATTTTGGGCAACTTTTTACAGATCGATCGATAGATTTCAACACTCACGACGCTTTTTTGACAGACGGCAGATCGCATTTAACTTTGAACGGTCCCCTGGCGGCCGGTCAAATAAAAATAACTTTTTTGTTAATATTTAGTTAACTTTTTTTGATGCAACGCATTTTGACATAAAAGTAACTTTTATTTATTTATTTACTTAAGTTAGTTAATATTACATTGTATATTAACTAATATATTTACAATTATAACAAATACTTATTAAATATTTCTTACATAACTACATTATTACAATAAACATAACATTTTTTTTTAAATCCGTAAGTTTTCTTTCATTCTTCATACTTTCAGGCATCTCATCATACAGTTTTAACCCTTTATACATTAAGCTATTTTGTGATTTTGTTTTTTTCTTAAGTGGTAGTCTTATCCTATTTCTATTTCTTGTCCCATATTTATGTACATTTCTATTTAATATAATTTCACTTATAAAATACTTTGGCATGAGATTATTAAACACTTTATATATAAATACAAATACATTATACAATAGTCTTCTCTTTATTCCTATCCAGTTCAATTGTTTTCTCATTTTTTCAACACTATTATATTTGCTTTTTTTCAGTATAATTCTCATTGCTCTATTTTGTAGTATTTCAAACTTGTTTATGTCTCCCTCGTTCGCTAAATATAATATAGTAGAGCAATAGTCCCAATGAGGGGCAATTATTGTTTTGTAAATAAGTTTTGCACTCTTTTTATTTATTTTTTTTCGAATTCTTCCTAGGAAGAAAATCTTTTTTGAAATTTTCTTATGTATATATTCAAAGTGTGATGTTAAATTTAATCTGGAGTCAAGAATAATTCGTAAAAAGTATTTCATTTCATCAACCCTTTCAATAATTTTACCATCAATGTTTACATTCATTGTTATGCCATGTGCTTTATTACCTATTTCCATATATTTTGTTTTACTAACATTTAATTTCAATTTATTTATCTTTAGCCATGACGATATGTTCTGTAGATCTTCATTCAATTTATTAATTGAGTCTTCATAGTTTTCTCCCGCTATATATATAAGGGTATCATCTGCGAATAGTCGTACTTTGCAGTGCTTTATTATCTGTGTGATGTCGTTTATATATATAATGAACAATATTGGTCCTAGCACTGATCCTTGGGGGACACCTAGTTCATTTTCAATCGGTTCCGATTCTGAGTTATCTATTTTGGTTATTTGTTTCCTTTCACTTATTTGACTTTAGCCCTGACTTCAACTTAACTTTTGTCGATGCAACCGGCCCTTAGACGATTAAGATCGTCTTGAATCACGGGGCAATCTTCTGGAGATTTAACATTAGTGTATATTTTAGTGTGTTTTGAATTTTTGTTTATTTTCCCTCAGGAACATGCTGGACCACGAGCATTTCGTCCAGAACATAAAGCAGGAGGCCGAGCTGATCTGCGACGACGGCGACATAATCCTCGTCGTGCAAGCCGACGACGCCTCGGAGCAGGTAACGCTCCATTTGCAATATTCTCATTCTTATTTATTTGACACTTTACAAGGCTGTTCAACGTGTATATCGATAACTGCATGAAAGAACTGAAAGGCTTTAGAATGGGAGCAATTGGGTGATTTAAAAGTCAATTGTCTTTTGTATGCTGACGATGCTGTATTTATTTATTTAATTTTTTGTACATTGGCGGGCTTATTGCCAAATGGCAATTTCTTCCAACCAACCAATAAAATAAAAGTTTTATTTTTGTAATTCAAGTTACAGAACATATTTAATAGAAAAAAAAAAAAAAAGATTAAAAAGTGAAAAATATATAAAAATATAAATAAACGTATTTGTTTATAAATTACCTTAAATCAAAACTATTACTCAATGGGAAAAAGGAAAAAAGAGGAAAGAGGAAAGGAGGAGAGATTAAGGAAGAGAAAGGAGATGTTTCTTCAGACGTGATTTAAACAGAGATAATGTGGTAACATCTTTGATGGTGGATGGGAGATGATTCCACAGTCGAGCCGCATGGACACTATATGAGTTAGAGAAGAAAGAGGAATTGTGGATGGGTATTAAGAGAGTGCCTTGAGAATGAGAACGAAGAGGTAAACCATGAACTGATAAGCGTTGAAATTTTTCACACAGGTATATAGGAGCGTTAGGACTATAAAGTACATTGAACAGAAGTGAGAGGGAGTGATGATGGGAGTCTCTCCGCTGTCTAATTTTGAGTCATTTCAGCTGCCTACGATAATCAGAAATGTGGTCATATTTCCTAAGACCAAAAATGTACCTTATGCATGTATTCTGAAGGCGTTCAAGTTTATCGAGTCGCTCACAGCTTAAATCAGTCATGGAAACATCAGCGTAATCTAGAATGGGCAGTAGTAATGCTTGTACAAGAGTGCATTTAGTACTAATGGGTAAGAATTTTTGCAACCTTCCAAGTGAGTGTAGACTGAAAAATATTTTGCGGCTTAATTCATTAGTATGAGCTCGCCAGCAGAGATGTTCATCCTGCTGTACTCCTTGCTAATAACAAAGAGGAACTGCAATTCTTGGTAACAAAGGTCTACGATGTATGCAAGAGAAGCGATTTGCTGATGAATGTCGATAAATCCAATGTGATGGTTTTTGAAAGAAATGAAAGTATGACTAAATGCGAAATCACTGTGAATGGAGTTATACTAAAACAAGTAGAGGAATTTGCGTATCTGGGAAGTGTGTTTACTAGGGATGGAATACTGAGAAAGATATTGAAAGGAGGATGAGTGCCGGGAACAGGGTGAACGTCGCACTTAAATCAACCTTGGCAAATAAATATTTAACAATATTTTGAGTTTGTCCAAATTTTCGTAGACAAGGACTGGATTCAACTCCCTGGGAAGCTGTTTATATTAACATATTACAACAGAGATGAAGAACATTTAAGAGAAGGTAATATAGAAGTCCAGGCCTACAGGGCGACAAGCGAAAGAACGGCTAGAAATATTTACAATGCGAACGTTGATGGAAGCAGACATGGAAGAGCGAGATTGCGTCACATTATTTGACGCCAGGAACATATTAACACCACCAATATTTTGAGTTGGTCCAAATTTTTGTAGACAAGGACTGGATTCAACTCCCTGGGGAGCTGTTTATATTAACATATTACAACAGAGATGAAGAACATTTGAGAGAAGGTAATATGTACAAGGTACAAACTCAAAATATTGTTGATAAATTACCTGGTCCATGAAGAAGTATAGAAATTGAAAATATAACATTTTCAGGCGTCGCCTAGTCTAGTATGTAGGTGAAATAATTCAATTAGATGAATCTCACCCGCATAAATAAAGGTTTCAGCTCTTTAACTTCACAAACGTCGACAGATGAAAGAATTGAAGGAATATAGATGTTTTAACATGGGCAGAATGGTGAATGTTACGCAGTGTGTAAAGTGGCCACCAGCCATTGACAGGTCATAAGCTTCTATATTACCTTCTCTTAAATGTTCTTCATCTCTGTTGTAATATGTTACTATAGTGTACATATTTGTCATTTCATATTTAAGTAAGAAAATCAGTCCAATTAAATTTTATAAGCATCCAAGGGCGTGAGTCGCACGCACTTTGTTTTGTAATAAATGGGTGGCATCTTGGAGTAATAATGCGTAACCTAGAGAGAAGCCCAAACGTAGGGAAACCATTCTACGACTATTGGGTATTAGGTTAGCTACAGTTCGCAGCAAAACAATGGTCGAGAATTGCCAAATGGATATTAATTTATTAGTATTTATTATTGCAGGGTTATTCCAATTTTTTGTTCTATAATTTGCCTATATTTATTTTATAAAACTGAAAATACATGTGTGTGTTTATTTATTTATTCATTTTATTCACAATATACTTATGTTACATTTATTGAGACATAAATCCCAACTCCGTGGAACCAAAGTCCTGTGTTGAGTTTGTCTGTTTGTCCGTCACATCTCCGAGACGCCGAGTCGTAGCGGCCTGAAATTTGGACACGTCATTTTAGATGCAATTTCAAGGTTAACGTTGCTATTTTCGAGTCGAATTTGAATCCACTCTACTCGATAAAGACTCAAACTTTATATGGGTGCCTAGTGTGGCCGCTCTGCGCTGCCTACGGCTGAGCTGCCCGATCTTATGTTCCCGATGTTCGCTGACTAATCGAAATGTTCTTACAGAATTCTCCGGAGCCGGAGGAATACGAAGACAAGGGCGAATCGACGGAGCCCGCGGGGGACGCGTTCCAATGCGCGCACTGCGCCTTCTCCACGTCCAGCCGGCGCGCGCTGCATTCGCACTTGGCCGAGCACCCCGCGCGCAAGACCTTCCTCTGCGAGGAGTGCGGCTTCGCGAGCCGCCAGTTCTACCAGCTCCGCCTGCACCAGCTCGTGCACTCCTCCCGCAAGCCGCAC